>NW_007435597.1:6258-10363 GCF_000475195.1 Diaphorina citri
TATTATAACTTCAGTCGCGCTTACTGGAAGCATCAATTTCGCGAAATATTATTTTTTTTTTTTTTTTTTTTTTCTTTCTTGAAAATTTTTTTATCGTAGATTACTTTCGAATTTCATTTTAGTTTGGTAGCAGCTGTCTAACATGACACTCCAGACAAGTGGAACCCTTTCTTAAGTCGTAGCATATCTTCACTTCATAGTCGATCTCTTGGTCGGGAAACAAATGTTTCATCGACCACTACAGTCATCCATACTTAAAGGTATTGCCATTCAACATGTTCAAACAAAGCTACAAATGTAAGTAATGCGGTCTTTTGAGTGTACTCTAGCATGAAGTAAGTAAACTTTACACAACAAGTTTATTTTCCTCTTTAGATCTCATGTGTCCCGTAATAGCTTCGGCGTGTGACTCAGTTCTAGTCTCGTTGTCAGACTTTCTCGTGGTACTCGCATTAAGTAAGTGAACTGAATTTATCATTGAAGAACAAATTGTACATCGCTGTACTCATAGCACATGCTTCAGCCTGGCGGTGAAGAGTTGAATTCAGTATGTAATGGTACAGAGAAGCGCACTTTTAGATGAAAAATCTTACCATTGTAGGCTATTGGTCACGAGTACAGAGATTGCAAGCTTTTTTCAATATTATTTAGTTGAAATTCCAATTAATTTACCACTGTAGAAGAAAGGTTTAACAATTCAGCAGCATGTTGGCCTGTCGACTTAGTTTTAGAGTAGCGTAAATGCTTTCATGTCTCAATATATGCTATTAACCGCAAGTGATATACCTACTACTCTCTACATCTCTCAAGATTGAGGATTGTAATGAAACAAAGAGTAGACCTACCCAGCGAGATAGGCTAAGCGAAATGGTGTAACAATACTCAAACGCACGAACCGAGGTCTGGCCAAATAGTAGGTTTAGAAGGTATAAAGACAATGACTCGTTTAGCAAGAACTCTATACCTAAGTGTTGACAGATGTAATGTAAATTTGGACTCATCATGCCATATGCATGCAATGCAATGCATCGCATACATGCAATTGCATGCATGCATGTACTGTAACCTGTTCTTTAGTGAAAAACCCGATAACCCACCTACCGATTCATCACCACATTTGAAGTAATTTCCGAAACGTATTACCGATTCTTGGAGCTTAAAATTCGGTACAAAAATTCGTTTTTTTACGACTTGGCCGATCCAAACACAGTACACCACAAGCCGCGTGAGTTGGACCGGGCCGAACTTGGTTTGGTGGAATGGGGGCTATCTCTGAGACCCTCTTGGCTTACGTTCCAAAGGTGAAAGAACTAGAGTAAGGGTGTGGACCTTGGACAACCTCTACAACTGACTAGACGACAGTGACATGTGTTGATTGTTGTTGTTTGTTTTGTACAATCATATCCCTGGCCTTGAATGGTAATCCAAGTTACTATCCATGATTTTTGAGGAGGCAGATTTCATTACAGGAAAAAGGATGTGACACAGAGCAAAATAGCCCCGATAGAAAAAAACGGACAGGGGAAGACCATGAAAGGTAGTGGGTAAAAATCCAAAGACTATTAGGTGATAGACATTTGTGTAACGTAGGAATCCTAATAGGTTCTCAACGGAATCTTGGTCATCATCCAGTGAAGGGATCTTGTGGAAGGCTGGACGGGATGGATTAATGTAAGAGCGACATTCTAGCAAGTGGCGGATGGTCAGGGGTAACCCACATTGGCAAGAGGGAGGGTCGGATCTGGTGAAGAGATAACTGTGAGTCAGGCGCGTATGTCCAATTCTCACTCTGGTTAGTACTACTTCCTCATATCTACTATTGCAATCTGATACATTCCAGGGCCCAATTGTTGGTTTTATGCGCTTCAGTTTGTTATTGATTAATTCTGTCCAGGATTTTTGCCATTTTTCAAGAAGATACTTTTTACCAACTGGAATGAGGTCGGCAGGAGAACTTAGATTAACAATTTCAGCACCATCGAGTTGTCTAGTGGCTCTGTCCACAATTTCATTTCCCGATATGCCAGTGTGGGAAGGACACCACAAGAAAGCGACGTTTTTTCCACAGGATTTCAAGGAGTACCAGGTGTTCAAGATATGTGCAATGAGTGGGATGGTGGTATTTTTATTCGCAATTGAAGTCAGCGCACTCATGGAATCACAGACAATTAGCGTGTTGACATCAGGTCTGTTTTTCACACTGTCAAGACAGAAAACAATGGCTAATAATTCGGCTGTGAATATGGAATTAATGTTATTCAAAATATAGGACTTAGTTGTTCCCCCAGCGTAAACTGCACAACTTGTATTTTGAAGTGTTTTCGAGCCATCTGTAAAACAAACGGAGAAATTACTGAATTTGGATGATACTACCTGTAAAAATTGAGACTGAAGTATGAGAGGGGAAGTATCCGCTTTCTTGGATTTACCTAGAGAAAGGTCTACAACAGGAAAATCGGAAAACCAAGGAGGAATACCTTGAGAATATGGAACAATTTTGGTGTTCTTAAGGACTGTTGATACTTCCCGTATGCAATCGAACCTAACCTTTAGAGGTAAGGGTTTATTAGGGTTAATATTGAAAGTAACAGGATTACTAAACAAGATTTTGTGCATAGGATTTAAAGGGCATCCGTACAGTTTAACTACATAATTAAACAATAGTTTCTCTCTTCTAATTGCCAATGGCGGTATGTTGGATTCTGCATACAAACTTTGGACGGGGCTCGATCTCAATGCACCAGTGGCAATACGAATCCCATTGTGATGGACCGGATTCAACTTGTTGATGGTGTGATCTTTGGCTGAACTGTAAATATTAGAACCATAATCAATGATTGGTGAAACATAAGATTGATATAATTTCAATAGAGTTTGTCTGTGGAGGCCGTAATTTTTGTTACTCACGATTTTGAGAACATTCATAGCGTTCAGTGCACGAGATTTGACGTACTCCACATGTGGACCCCATGACAATTTGGAATCCCAAATCAGGCCTAAAAATTTAGTTTTATCGACAAATTTCAACACTTTATCAGAGTAATATAGGTTGAGTGGTACAGACCTAGATCGTAATCTAGTAAAGTCGACACAAACCGATTTCTGCGGATCTGCTGAGAAAATTAACCCATTAGTGTCTGACCATATTTTGATAGCGTTCAATGTTGTTTGAAACCGGCCAAGAATGGCAGTTAAATCTTTACCTCTGCTAATTATAAGAAGGTCATCAATAAAAAGCATACTTCTGAGGGGCAGCTTGATAATTTTGAGTAGATCATTTAGAAAGATTATGAACAATAAAGGACTAAGCGATGACCCTTGAGGGATCCCGTTTTCAAGAGGAAATGACCTTGACATGGTGTTATTACACTTAACCCTTATTGTCCGGTCCTCTAAAAAGTTTTGCAAATATTTTAAAATGAATCCATTGATCCCATATGAAGAAAGTGTTTTGATTATCTTATAACGCCACGTCATATCAAATGCCTTTTGTATGTCTAAGAATGAGGCTATTGTATGCTCTTTTTGGTTCATTCCCTTGGTAATTTCATGCTCTAAATAGGCCAAATTGTCAATAGTACACCGTTTCCTTCTGCCTCCGCTTTGGAACGGGCTTAAAAATTGTTTATCCTCTACATACCAGAATAACCTCTTGTTAACCATTTTTTCAAGGATTTTACTAGTACAATTGATTAATGATATTGGCCTGTAATTGGACTTCTGTGTTTTGTCCTTACCCGGTTTCGGGAGTGGAACAACCAAAGCCTCTTTCCATGTTTTGGGGAAAAGGCCATGCTCCCAAATGAAGTTATAAAGATCAAGTATCTTTTGGAGGGCTGATTCTGGCAACTTTTTCAAAAGGATATATGAGATCCCATCCGGCCCAGGAGCTTTGGATGTACATCCCTTAAGTGCATGGTACAACTGATTAATAGTAAAAGGGCTGTTATATTCATTTCTAAGACCATAGTCAAAAACTATCTCGTCCTCTTCACACGCATTCTTAAAAGGTATAAAAGAATCATCGTAATTAGAAGTGGAAGAAACGGATGAAAAATGAGATCCTAAAGCATCAGCAATTGAGTCAGAATCATAAATCAATTGG
>NW_007435598.1:0-441 GCF_000475195.1 Diaphorina citri
CCGGGCGGGAATCGAACCCGCGGCCTAGCGCTTACAAGGCAGACGCACTACCAACTAAGCTAACTAGGCTGGCCTGTCGCTATTTAATTAGCACAATTAGAATAGAAAATGTGTAGGAAGTCAGAACTAGGTAGTTTTAGACGCAAAAACACCACCTTGATTTAACCAAGTCAAACGGTGGCCCAGTGGTGTCCCATCCTCAATGGTTCTTTTATAATTTGAGACGATTTGAAGAAAAAACTTCGGCAGTATTGGGTATTTTCCAATCTAATCCCTGGTTTTTGTACCTTTTTTTCCGCTTCACCAATCTCTGACCTCAAGCTTGAAATCTCACACAATGGAACACTGGAACAGAGGTCGAAAAAGAAAAATCACGTTTCGGCCCTTCGACCTTTCCTGTTTCGACCTTTACCTGAGTCATTTCTACACAATGTCCTGGGA
>NW_007435599.1:0-441 GCF_000475195.1 Diaphorina citri
CACTTTACTATACCATCAGGCCCAATCTTCAAAATCGAGATAGACACACTTGAGATTTACCTGGCATTTTCTAAAAACCCCCAAAACAGATGATTTCAACTGCCTCATTTATGGAGGATTTCAACTGCCCACCTGCCCACCTATATAAGGCTGCAGTTACACTAAATCCGATTTCTAGGATCAAAACGTCACGTTACGTTTCGACCGACTGATTTGCTATCGAATTTTCGGAAAGACTCGACCAATCGCTGCAACCAATTAAAAATCTGGTCTGAACGTAAAAGTTGGGCTTCAACCAATGAAAACTGACTCTCATTCTTGGTACTACTCTACGTGTGCATCCATCCCGTCGCTAGTGTGTAGCCAGCTTCAATCCCCTCCACAATATTCACCATCGATGCTTTTCAAGTTCATAAAATATTTTATATTGTATTTGCTATC
>NW_007435600.1:0-441 GCF_000475195.1 Diaphorina citri
TACTCATGATAGAACCAATTTATAATTGCCCAAGTAGATGTTGGCCGTGCCCGCGACGAAAGAAAGAAAACGAAACTTGGGTCCTAAGCTGTGTCCACAATGTCCACATACAGTTAATCGATGTTCATCCATTTTATGTCTGGACGCAGCCATCAGCAATATTCACAAAAGGAAAGCTATCGCAAACATATGTCATATTATTTATGTGATAGACCTTTGAAAATACTGTATCAACAGCTGACGTAAGTATTCTTTCTTTTCTAACAGGTATCGGGAATTCGGGATTCAATCCGTAAGAGAACCCTTCCACTAAGAGGACTGAGTTGAAAAAATTATCGGGACTCAACTCGTTAACAAAAAAAAAGGTAGGTGGGACTCAATCCGTTGACTCCCCGGGCAGCCATAACGCGTATTTTATTTTGTGGCAACGTTGGAAAAAAG
>NW_007435601.1:0-441 GCF_000475195.1 Diaphorina citri
TGAACAAACATGTTGCTGTAGGAGAAGGAGGAGGAGGAGGAGGAGGAGGAGGAGGAGGAAAAGAAGAAAAAAGGAACGAAAGGAGGAATAAGAAAACGAGGAGAAGAATAGAGAAGAGGTATGAGGAAGATAAAGGAAAGGAAGAAGAGGAGGAACAGAAGAAAGGGGATGAGGTTTGAAAGAAATATTAGGAAGAAGAAGGAGAGAAGGAATTGAAGAAAAGAAATTAAAGAAAGAGAAGAAAGGAAAGAAGGAGAAGAAGAAAAGAGGAACGGAAGGAGGAGAAGAGAAAGAGTAGGAAAAGGAGAAAAAGAGATAAAGAAGGAGGAGGAGGAGAAAGAGGATGAGGTTTGAAATAATTATGAAGAAGGAAAGAGGGAGAGAAGGAGGAGAGAAAAAGAGAACTAAGTAAAACAAGAGAACAAAGGAAAAGAAGGAGAA
>NW_007435602.1:0-441 GCF_000475195.1 Diaphorina citri
TAAAAAAAAAAAACTTGGCTAACACATTGCTCACTAGGAAAAAAAAAAAAAAGGGAGTGATTAGTATCTAGAGTTCTAGAGAAAGTAGGTACGTACGTAATGGTAGGTACGTACGTAATGGACAACTGGTTAAAAAGCTCTGTCATTTATTTGACTATTGATTAACAGCTAAACTATTTTATCTTGGTACCTACTTTCCAGATAAGATAAGGTATCATTTCTATCATTACATATCGGACCTGAGTCACTTTCCACTTTCTTAAGAAAATGGCAAAGGAGCTTTCAAGTTTGAAGTTTTTTTTTACTTTCTATTATGATCACTATTATTATTATTTTTTATGGTTAACCCCTGTTTCCTGTCACTAGATATCTCATGTTTTGCTTCCGAAATTATCAAAAGTATGGGAGGTTATTGATTTTTTTTTTTTTTTTTTTAGTTTG
>NW_007435603.1:0-441 GCF_000475195.1 Diaphorina citri
TTAAAATGTATATTAGGGACAAACAGCCCTAAAGAATGGGTTGAGCTTATACGAATCTAATAGGTGATTGTTAGATAGGTAGGTGCTACGCATTTAGGCTCCCGAAGGGACTGACTATCAGACAGAGGGGAATGATTGTGAAAATGGAGGGGTAGGAAAATTCACCAATATTGTACCTTCTTATTATTAAATATGTTTATATTAGACATCCTAGGTTATAAAGTTATGAATTAGGTAACTACAAAACTTATTACCTTTATATGATAAGGAACGTGTATCCATTGTATCATATCATACACCATTGTACAATGTATGGTGTATCCATTGTATCATTAAAGGTAATAAGTTTTGTAGTTACCTAATTCATAACAAACTTTGTACCTTCTTAATTTGGTACAAGCTTGCAAGAATATTAGAAAGGGTAGAGATTTGATAGAGAAA
>NW_007435604.1:0-441 GCF_000475195.1 Diaphorina citri
CATTCATACTGGAGCTTAGAGGCCTTCTGTCCAAATGCGACATACATGGTTGGAAAGCTCGTTTTCTCAGCTTTCTAAGTAATATACTCCGATCAAAAATTAGGTGTCGGAACACAGTTCAATTTGCTCACCAACGTTTCAAGTCACGACCTTATATGCTGTATAGGAAAAAAAAAAAAATTCGCGCGAACTTTCATTTATACTGGAGCTTAGAGGCCTTCTGTCCAAATGTGACATACATGGTTGGAAAGCTCGTTTTCTCAGCTTTCTAAAAAATATACTCTGATTAAAAATTAGGTGTCGGAACACAGTTCAATTTGCTCACCAACGAATCTAGTCACGATCTTATATGCTGTATAGGGAAAAAAAAAATTCGCGCGAACTTTCATTCATACTGGTATTTGGAGGCCTTCTGTCCAAATGTGACATACATGTTTGGAA
>NW_007435606.1:0-441 GCF_000475195.1 Diaphorina citri
AAAAAAAAAAAATTCCTACTCCCTCCCACTTTTTCGCCTTTTTGTTTGTTAATGTTTCCCCGTCCGAGAGTACCGTTGACTTCCCCTCTTACATATTTCAAGATGCGTTTATAACGATAATTTCCTAAACGTTGACATGATGATTCGTAGATTCGTACCAGCTAACCCATCCTTTAGGCCTGTTGATGGTGGATGCTCCAAATTTTCGGAGTCTGACGTACAGTAGAGGAGAAAAATGAAGCTCGAGGGGGAGGGGGCCGGGCCCTCTCGCCCCCACCAATAAGGCCCTAGCCACCATCATCAAGAAAAGGAAAATTTTACACATCGTACCCTCCTCACTATCTGCCAGTAGGCACCTGCTGTTAGTACCTACTTGAGTAGACAATATCCCGAGTGCTCAAATGTCAACACGAGAACCGGCTGTGTGTGAAGCTGAACACC
>NW_007435607.1:0-441 GCF_000475195.1 Diaphorina citri
TTTACAAACTCTTACCTTACCTAACTCCTCCCAGTTGGTTTATATTGAGTTTTTTTTTTAAGTCGTTTTCTTTCCCCCCTCCCCTCTATTAAACCCCGTTAGAATCCGGATTGCACAACCCCAAACAATCTTAGGAAAAGTCGGATTTTATCCAGCTTCTGGCAGGATAATGAAATCCTGAATACATAAAATGGATTCTATCTGGGTAGAAACGCGATTGCTGTATCCCAGAATTCACCAAAACGGATTCTATCCGCTTTCTAGTCTCGTCGAAAAATCTCGATTTCTTTTTTAACGTTGTTGTTTTCAAATGTTGGGAACTTGGGCATTAGGTCATTCTACCACCGTGACATGGCGTGGTTGCTCATTTTGCACTACCCCAGGGGACACTTGTGGATTGAAGATACCACGGAAGCGAGCAACGATTATCCCCCTTTTCCG
>NW_007435609.1:0-441 GCF_000475195.1 Diaphorina citri
CACCCTCTAGAAATACACGCCGTCCCCTGGGAAGCGGTACTGTGCATCTCTAGAGATGCACGCCGTCCTTAAAGTGTTAAATCTTGAACTTCCAGAAGTTTGCAACTTGAACAGCTCTCTGGTTGGCTTCCTTTAGGTCATCGTGTGTGCAGGTATTCTCTAATTGTTCACAGTTGAGAA
Source organism: Diaphorina citri (assembly GCF_000475195.1). NCBI lineage: Eukaryota > Metazoa > Arthropoda > Insecta > Hemiptera > Psyllidae > Diaphorina > Diaphorina citri. Next base: position 181 of record NW_007435609.1, read on the forward strand.
GATGTTGTTCATCCTGTGTTGCACCACATTCACACTTGTCATCTTGAGTGCATCCCCATCTGACCCTTCGGCAGGTCTCGGCTTCGATTCCCGTCCGGGGAGGATTTTGTCCAAAACAGAAGATAATTGTCTTTCTCTGGCTTTCTCCTAACCTGTCCTCCTTCTCTCTTCGATTCCGGGACGATAAGACCTCCGTTGTTACAGTTCCCTTCTGAAAGTAATTTTACATTTTATTGTCGCAATATTTTTACGCAGCATGTT
>NW_007435610.1:0-441 GCF_000475195.1 Diaphorina citri
TCTTCTCCTGCTCCAAATATTCTTCTTTCTTCAGTTATTCTAAGTCCTTCTCTTTCTTCTTCTTCTTCTTCTTCTTCTTCTTCTCCTGCTCCAAATATTCTTCTTTCTTCAGTTATTCTAAGTCCTTCTCTTTCTTCTTCTTCTTCTTCTTCTTCTTCTTCTTCTCCTGCTCTAAATATTCTTCTTTCTTCAGTTATTCTAAGTCCTTCTCTTTCTTCTTCTCCTGCTCTAAATATTCTTCTTTCTTCAGTTATTCTAAGTCCTTCTCTTTCTTCTTCTTCTTCTTCTTCTCCTGCTCTAAATATTCTTCTTTCTTCAGTTATTCTAAGTCCTTCTCTTCCTCTTCATCTTTCTTCTTCTTCACCTCCTCCTCCTCCTCCTCCTCTTTCTTCTTCTTCTTCTCCTGCTCCAAATATTCTTCTTTCTTCAGTTATTCTAAGT
>NW_007435611.1:0-441 GCF_000475195.1 Diaphorina citri
TGAACAAACATGAGTTTTTGTCACATTTAGGTAAAATCATTGAAATGGAAATGAACGAGCGAGGAAAAGCAGAGCTAGCATACACACAGAATCTTATGAACAGTGAGAAGAATACGAAGGAGAAGAAGAAGAAGAAGAAATATACACACACAAAAAATGGAAACATGTAACTTGAGACTGGCCATCAAGGCGCCAATACAAGCATGGACAACATTTCAAGAAAGTTTAACCCTACAGTGTAGACTGGACACCAAGCGAGAGACGGAGCGAGAAAGAGAGAGAGAGAGAGACGGGAATTTTGAGAAAAATAAAAAGTTGTGAAATATTTAGTGAAAGGAAAAACGACAACAAAAGTGAAGAAAACTAAAAGTTATGAAAATTGTCCACAAAAGCTAGGCCTTTTCAAATGAAAAAAAAATCTTTAAAAAAAGAGATGGCTTT
>NW_007435612.1:0-441 GCF_000475195.1 Diaphorina citri
TGGTCTTATCGTCCCGAAATCGAAGAGAGAAGGAAGACAGGATAGGAGAAACCCAGCCGTTCCGAGAACGAACATTATTCCAGCAGGATAAAATCCGCCCCGGGCGGAAATCGAACCCGCGGCCTAGCGCTTACAAGGCAGACGCACTACCAACTAAGCTAACTAGGCTGGCAATGGGGGTTTTAATTTCCATTCGGTGACGAGTCACTTACTTGCCTTCTCACATTATCTTCACCTAGCCTGGAGTGGAGCCGGGGGAAAAAAGTTTGACAGAGGGAACATTAACTGCTGAGGTCTTATCGTCCCGAAAGTAAAGAAAGAAGTCGGACAAGATAGGAAAAAACTCGCCGTTCCGAGAACGAAAACCTTATCGGTGGAAGATAAAATCCGCTCTATGCCAGCCTAGTTAGCTTAGTTGGTAGTGCGTCTGCCTTGTAAGCG
>NW_007435613.1:0-441 GCF_000475195.1 Diaphorina citri
TCCTGCTCATTTACTTGTATGTCTTTTTTTACGCTTTTTTTTAAATTTAAACAGGTCTTAATATTTTTCCTTAAAATCAAATATATAAGACCTTGTTTAGACTGCGAGAATAAAGGGACTTTTTAGTCCTATACTGGTAGTATAAACAAGGTGTATTCTATTCTATGTCCTCTGTTGGAGAACCCTGCACGGAGCTAGATCTTTTGCATGCTAATGACACGGCCATCCAGACCGCTCTTCTCTGTATGTACAAGATTTGACGGACGAGCTGGACACGGAAAGTAAGGAAGTATAGGGTGAGATCAACATGGGAGAGACGCTTGATGATAATACTCGTATTGTGCACGAAGATTTCCTGAAGATATACAAGAACTTTGTGTGCGAAGATTCAGCGAAAAGAAGGATTTGGTGCGGAAAGATCTATCAAAAAGTTCGATCCCC
>NW_007435614.1:0-441 GCF_000475195.1 Diaphorina citri
ACTTTCTTTCCTCTTCAGGCTTGTTTAGACGTTTACCTTGTAAGCGCCAGGCCGCGCGTTCGATTCCTCTCCGGGGCGTATTTTATCCTGAAATCCTGACCGGATAATGTTCTTTCTGGGAACGGCTGGCTTTCTCCTATCCTGTCTTCCTTCTCCCTTCGATTTCGGGACGTCAAGACCTTAGCAGTTATAGTTCCCTCAATCAAACCTCTTTAAAAAAAAATGGTCTTCATAAAATTGACATATAAAATCCAATCATTGACTCTGTTTTTAAGTGTCCCTAGGCCACTGGTGTTGTCTGTTCATCTCTATGCCAATATTTGCATTTCGCATTACATTGTAGTGTTGACATGAGCAAATACATTGCATTTGCTAATTTATAATGATACCCAATGCACAGCGGGCAAAACTATTTCTGTTACAATGTAACGGAGTACAAAA
>NW_007435615.1:0-441 GCF_000475195.1 Diaphorina citri
TTACAATAGCCCTTGCTTAATTATAAAAAAAAGAAAAAAAATAATAATAATAATGAGAAGAAGAAAAGAGAAATAAATTAAAATAAAGAAATAAAGTAACTTTGTATTTCATTATGTATAGGGATTTCTTCTTAACTTTCTACTTTATAAGTACCTAGTACCCACTGTTCTTAAGGTTTTGTTCATCAGTATAAAGAAATGTCATTTTAATTGTTAATTCTTCCCATGATTAATAAATTGTTTGGTTGGTTGTTAAAAAAAGGGGGGGATGGACGAAAAATAGTATATTAGATGCTAATTCTCTCTCTTTGTACCGTTTAATTAGGATCTCTTTTGTGTAAATAAAGTCACTCTCTTTGTAAATTATGATTTAAATTAAAAAAGATCGATCTCTGTTATTTTTACTGAACCAAATGAAAGTGTAAAACTAAAACTGCCTTT
>NW_007435616.1:0-440 GCF_000475195.1 Diaphorina citri
ATTTTGAATTCTCTAAAGTTCTAGAGATAGGAAATTTTAAAATGCCTTATGGTCTCTCCGATGCGATGGTCACATTTATTTTTGGTACCTCACAGCTCACAGGCCCTTCTGTCCTAAAAACGGTTAATTTTGGCCTTTTTTCAAGAATTTTAACTGTGATCTTATCTTGTTTGCCGATCCCTTTGATCATATTAAATTAGAAAAAGACTTATTGTAACAAAATAAAATAAATCACTTGTTTAATTTGGTACGTTAAATCTCGTATCACCTAGATTCCTAGAAGCAAATCATTCATACTAAACATACTAAAAAGGAGGTGGCATATTTAAATGCTTATCACAAATATCGTTCCCCGATTATGGCACCTAGATAAATTTTATGACTTGACTTGGACTCGAACCACCAACCTCCAGATCCAAAGTCCAACGCGTTAACAACTG
>NW_007435617.1:0-440 GCF_000475195.1 Diaphorina citri
AGTTCGGACACTGGACTCGGGGCCTGTTCAGACGGCGTCCGTACAGGCCCCGAGTACTAAATTAGGTGTTTAGAAATTGAATCGGCCCGAGCCCACATGATGCCTTGCAGCACTTTATTTTCAATTTTGAAGAAAGTTCAGAATACAGCTGCGATAAACCCCGTTCCACCTCCTTCTGCTGCATCAAGGTCCACCCCATCATCTTCCAGTGCGTCAAGCTCTGTTCCACCTCCTTCTGCTGCGTCAAGCTCAGTCCCACCTCCTTCTGCTGCGTCAAGCTCCGTTCTACCTCCTTCTGCTGCGTCAAGCTCCGTCCCACCTCCTTCTGCTGCGTCAAGCTCCGTCCTACCTCCTTCTGCTGTGTCAAGCTCCGTCCCACCTCCTTCTGCTGCGTCAAGCTCCGTCCAACCTCCTTCTGCTGCGTCAAGCTCCGTTCTACC
>NW_007435618.1:0-269 GCF_000475195.1 Diaphorina citri
AGTCCCTTTACTCTCGCAGTCTAAACAAGGTCTTATATATTTGATTGGTAATAACATTACATTTTATGGAACAATAATAAAGACCTGTTTAAATTTAAAAAAAAAAAAAAAATTCTTCACTCACACATATTGCCATACACATCTCAACTCACGTACATACATACCACTGCACATGCTCACCATCACCACACACACTATACCACCCCAACACAACACCACCACCACGTACACACATATCACAACACTAACACACACACACACACACACAC
>NW_007435619.1:0-440 GCF_000475195.1 Diaphorina citri
AGACTCTTGAGTGGAAGGCAACCACTAGGCGAGGTTAACGCCTTAGGCGTTCTCTACCACCTAACCCTTAGAGCTCCAGTATTACGTGGTCAAATTCTCAAATAAATGAGGATAAAATTCCATACCTCGGCTGGGATCGAACCCACGCCCTCCTAATTTCCAGGCGAGCGTCTTGACCACTACGCCACCAAGGCAGGTTATAAACTATTCAACTTCCCTCAGTAGTTGGCAATGCTACGGAATAGGTGCAACTACCTTATTGTAAATCTATAGCTTGGCATTAGCAGTGTTGAGAGTACAAATACCTCAGTGATTAATAGATTAATATTTTATTCATGATGATGAAATACGAAGTTATACTCTCTTGGAGGTTCGTGGCACTTGGAACTACTATTATGAGAAGATTGGCTCGGGAAACTTGGCAACATAATTTTATTCAT
>NW_007435620.1:0-440 GCF_000475195.1 Diaphorina citri
ATAGAGGCTGCCCTCAGCAAGTTCTGTCGACAAATGCCTGTAAGTCACTACAGTATGGGGTCATTTAATGTCCATTCACAGTCTCCATCAGGAATTTTAGTAATTTAAATTTCTTACTACCTCCATGGCTGATGGATTCTGACGTGATTTTGTGAAGATTCATCTTTACTCTGAAGAGTACAAGTTATTATTGTGTTTTTCTTTTCAATATCTTAATCAACAACTGCTTTAATATTTTTATCGTCTCCTCAACTTCTCAGGTTAGTCCGCGGAAAGTGCTCAAAGTGGCATTCGGGATTCGGGCGCTCGGTTCGACCTACATTCAGCGCGTGTTCATCAAAACGGAAATGACACTCAAGTCTAAATCCGTGCTGTCCGGCTCTCGACAACTGGTTCGCTCCAAGTCGAACGAGAATTTGCCCACCAGTCAATCCCAGCAC
>NW_007435621.1:0-440 GCF_000475195.1 Diaphorina citri
CATGTACAGAGGTAAAGGAAGATTGGTACTAGTAAATGAAAACGTCACACGCTGTGACAAAAAGATAGAGGTATGACAGGTTTATACGTTTCTAGGCTTGGGGTGGGTTTCACCAACCTAATTTTTAGCAGCTCACCATGTTAGCTCAACAGCCCTATTGTACGATTCAAATTGAACTTAACAGGCCTTCTGGGAACTGAAAAAGTATTGGTGAAAAACATCCGTACGGTCATGGCGTGTGATTATGATTACTTAAGATTTCTTTCATATTTCTTTCAAAAGCTACCATAGAAAAGTAATTTCCATATGATTTTGGTCAGTTTGCCATAGCGTGTGATCTTCTCGGTGAATTACGTACGTATTCCCATCCGTATTTCTTGCAATAGATCGCCCCTCGCAGCAACCACCACCATTTCCTTCTGAATCTTCACATTACAGAG
>NW_007435622.1:0-440 GCF_000475195.1 Diaphorina citri
GGACACTCGTTGCTATCTTGAAAGCCCAGAAGAGGTTAGGTAGTAGAACAGCCGCGGTAGACAGTAATAGTACACAGATAATATCTCTACTTTACAAACTTCAAATTAAATTGATCCCAAGGGCAAAGCAATGCCTAAACCCTTGACAAATGGAGTGTGCCTGAAGGAATGTGATGTGTTCCAATCCACTTCTTTCTACGATATGATCTGTATCTGATTTTAAGGACCTACTGTTCTCTGTACAATGAAATAATAATAAATAATTTAAAACATATACGAGTATGACCTCAAAATAGCCACCATCAATGTGGAAAAAAGAGCTGTGGATTCCTAGAAATGAACTGTTGCTACACTTTTCTCTCGCACTGTACCCTTTAGTATAATATATTGACCTAGTCATGTGAAGATGGCACGAGAGAAAGAGAGAGTGAGAGAGATAA
>NW_007435623.1:0-440 GCF_000475195.1 Diaphorina citri
ACACAATTGATGAGAAATGAGGATGCTCGAGTATAGGGTGGTTGGAAGTACTTTATTGTAAGTGTCCAAGCACTTTATTGGAAACGTCCAGGGGTCCAGGATATTATTGGAATTGAATTTCTGTCGTGTTTTATAAATAGTCTCACAGTAGATAAATGAACAATGGGTAAATGTAATGGCATGATTTGTACCTATATACATATTGTTATATTTTTATAAGGTTTCTTCAGTCCAGTATTTCATATGGTACATTAATATGTACTCAGTACTCACCTACAATTTAGTGCCCTACATCCATAATCTCCACACATATTATGTACACGTACCTTCTTTTTGAATTGATTTTCGAAGTTCCTCCAATTCAATCTGTCTCTTTTTGATTTTTCGCCTTAGCCGGTTTAGGTTAGCGCTGGACTTGCAATTATATCCTTTAGTATTGC
>NW_007435624.1:0-440 GCF_000475195.1 Diaphorina citri
GGGTTTTTTTTTTTTTTTTTTTTTTTTTTTTTTTTTTAATAATGTAGTTTTTACTTTCCATTATTTTTTTAAGCCTCTTATATTATGTATTACTTATATTATGTACCTACTTAAGTACTTCTTACTAATGTTTTGGTTGTGCTCATTCCTTCAAACAGGACAATCTAAATGTAGACCCGATCACCTTGATCGATCTGTGGTTTCAAGATTGGATTTTCTCCAATTTTAGAGATCGAAAAGTTTCCCATTCCCTTCTGTCTTGCACTATTTTCATCCATGCTGTCCCTGCCACTTCTCGGATTGAATCTCGAATCATCCCATATGGTTGGTGGACGTCCTCTTGCTCTATTTCCTGCTCCAGACCCGATACAAGACAAAAAGTGAAAATACAGGATCAGATCTTTTCTTGTATCGATTTTTTTTTTTTTTTTTTTTTTTTT
>NW_007435625.1:0-440 GCF_000475195.1 Diaphorina citri
AAAAAAAAAAAAAATGGACCGATTGCAATAGTTTCTCATTATTAGTATAGTTTCGCTATAACAGTAGTAATAGAAAATTAAATCAACATCTCAACAACTCAGATGTTAGACTGGTTCTCAGGGAAATTCAATCTTCATCCACCCCACCCGTGTACAATTCTCTCTCCCATTGCGGTTTTCCTAATTTTCCAGCGGGGAGACAAAGGCACGGATCATAATTCAAAATTCATTAGCCACGATATTGAAGAAAAAGAAAGAGAAAAAAGAAGAAGAAAAAAAATCAGAACATAAATTTGACTTGATCATCCTCCAGTTCACAGGGAAACAAGACTTACAAACCATTGTAGAAACACTAGAAACCTTAAAGGCACTTGACAATCATAAATCAAAACTCTTGAAAGGAACAATTAAATTTGAATTTCTCGTCTTCTTCGGGACAG
>NW_007435626.1:0-440 GCF_000475195.1 Diaphorina citri
TCTCTCTCTCTCTCTCTCTCTCTCTCTCTCTCTCTCTCTCTCTCTCTCTCTCTCTCTTCCGTTTATCTCTTTGGTCTAATCTTTTATAGTGATGTAACCTTGCTGGATTGTAGGAAAAACAACGAGAGAGAGAGAGAGAGAGAGAGAGGAGGGTGTGAGTGAGATAACAGCATGTTTTTCCACACGTTCCATCTAACTCAATTAAAAACGAGAAAAAGAACTTTTTATAACACTTCTCTCTCTCTCTCTCTCTCTCTTCTTTCATACTTTCATTCTCTCTCGCTCTCTTTCTCTCTCTCTCTCTATATTCTTTCATTCTCTCTCGCTCTCTTTCTCTCTCTCTCCTTTCATTCTCTCTCGCTCTCGCTCTCTTTCTCTCTCTCTCCCTTCTCTTTCATTTTCACCCTCTTCCTTCCTCTCAATTTCTCTTTGTTTCTGTC
>NW_007435627.1:0-440 GCF_000475195.1 Diaphorina citri
TCGTTCTCGGAACGGCTGGCTTTTTTTCTATCCTGTCTTCCTTCTCTCTTCGATTTCGGAACGATAAGACCTTTGCAGTTACAGTTCTCTCAATCAAACCTTCAATAAAGAAAAAAAGAAAAAAAAACTGGTGTTGGTAAAAAAAAAGCATTGTGCTATGCCATAAATAGGTACCCTCACGCGGTACAATTTATTCAGCTCTTTGTTCCCTTTCTCAAATGCATCACATGCTAAACTGTCATTTTAAAAAGTCATTATAGTAAAATAGGGACCTCTAGTTTTTGTCTCGAAAAACGTACGCTATAATATCGGGGCCCTTACCCCTTTCAGGGCTGTTTACAGGGGGAGGGATTATTCGGTGTTATTGGCCACGGATTATTCAAGGGGGCCCACAGTTATGCCTACTTTTTCGGTTCCTCGTAAGATTTCGCCTGTAGACC
>NW_007435628.1:0-440 GCF_000475195.1 Diaphorina citri
AACGAACAATTGATTAGCATAGCAAAAATTCAATTTATTAATCTGTACATTTTATGTTTGTCAATTTGCTTGTTCAATTGTTATTCATCATGTTTTGTAATTATTGTTGAATAAAAGTAATATTATTACCATGACCACATTGTGTAGAATCGAAAATAGAATTTTATGGTAAATACCTATTTACCTACGTATCTAACCTACCTACAATTTGTCTGGAATCCATTGCGCAAAATTCACACGTTCGTCGTCGTTTCTTGTATATTTATAACGTTTTCTTCTTCTTCTTCTCCTCCTTTTTCTCCTCCTCCTCCTCCTACTCCTCCTCCTACTTCTTCTTCTACTGCACCTTTTCCTAATTTTATTTGTGGTCGGCCTTAACCTCCTTTATCTATACCTTTCTATCTAACGCTTCCTCCTTTATCAAATCCTCTTCCATACCT
>NW_007435629.1:0-440 GCF_000475195.1 Diaphorina citri
GTAATAGAAAGTAAAAATTAAAATGGTTTTATGTGCCATTTTCTGTTTTGATTTGATTTTTCGAGTTATTTTTTTTTTTACCACGAAATTGTTTGATTTTACTTCAAAATCTTCGTTTTTTGCGTCATTTTCCACTTGAAGGTTTTCTCCATTTAATAATACACATGTGGGGTAAAGGTACGCAGTGCGTACACTTGCCCCATCTGATGGGGGCAAAGGTGCGCACTTGACTTTTTTTTTTATTTTTTGATCAATATTTCAGTTTTGAACAATTTTTTTTTTCAGTCGAATCAAATGTCGTTTTGAAGAAAACAAAATTATCTATAAGATGGTTTTGGTTTTAAGTTTGTAAGTCAAACGAGAAAAAAATACAAAAATCACAGAAAAAAAGTGCAAACCTTTGCCCCACGCTACCCTAACACAGTAGGGTTTTAAGGAAC
>NW_007435630.1:0-440 GCF_000475195.1 Diaphorina citri
GCGTCTGAACGTGTGTGGCGGAAAAAGATCTAGGTCTGTCAGGCCTGGGTCTGAAGCTTTTTCCACCACACACGTTCCAACGGTTTGAAAGACCGGTCTCTCAGACAGTCTGAGCGTGAGTGGCTGCCTTAGGTGTTTGGGCTCCATTGAAAGATCTCCGTAGACCCATGAGGCTCCGTTTTCTGAGGGGTACCCAGCAGCAGGATTCTCGCAGTAGATTGAACCAAAGGCACGGTTTAGCCAAGGTTTGTGACTGTGGAACTTCTGCGTAATTTTTGAAACTTTGGATGATGAACTACTCACCAGCTAATGGAAGATACCTAATACGTACATACCTACAACAGATACACATGTATTATACTGAAAATTTACAATAGCTATTTTTAGTTCTTTTTTTAATATACTCATGTACCAAAAATCTTACATACATCTTACATAAT
>NW_007435631.1:0-440 GCF_000475195.1 Diaphorina citri
CAAGTTCTGACCACGGTCGACGTAGCTGAAACGATTTGACTCGAATGGGATATGCAAACTGAGTTAGTTGTAAACGTTAGAGGAACGTATTTCCGTAAGTATGTAATATGTATGATATGTACAAGCATGTATGCCCCTTCAAGAAAATCCCTCGAAGGGTACCTTTCTCTCGAAAATACACTGACTGATACGTAAGGTACCGTTTATGGTACCGTTCTAACGCTGGCGTTATTGCTGATGAAAAACTTCTCGCTTTTTTCTATCTAGGCTTAACAACAGGTGTCGTTACCAGAGTCAAAATAACGCACCTTTCGTAAGGTTCTGCATCATAGAAGAGGGTTTCCCATTGAATTTAATCCAGGAGCCCAGCACCCTAGATATTTTCAGAGGAGTGGGTGTTGCTCCGCACTTTATTGAGCACCCTTCATAGTTTCCCGCTA
>NW_007435632.1:0-440 GCF_000475195.1 Diaphorina citri
TTTTTTTTTTTTTTTTTTTTTTTTTTCTAGGTAGGTACCTACCTAGTAGGTATTTTTATCAATTTTCTTCTTTACAGATAAGTTGCAAAAATGATTTAGATTGCATTTTCCCCTAGTTTTGTTCTCTATTGACCTTGCATTTTCTCTTGATTTACCCTTTTCACCTCCCTATTTTTCTTTCTTTTCTCCTCCTCCTCCTCCTACTCCTCCTCCTCCTTCTCCTCCTCCTTCTTCTCCTCCTTCTCCTCTTCCTCCTTCTCCTCCTCCTTCTTCTCTTCTACGTCCTTCGTTTTCTCTCCCTTTTTTACTCCTAATCTTTGACTTTGTTTCTGCTTCTCCCTTGTGTTCAATATTTCTCCCTCCCCCCCTTCACCTTTTTCGTCCCCTTCCTCATTTATTTTCTCTCTCTAATTTTTTCTCCTCTTCTCCCTCCCTCTCAT
>NW_007435633.1:0-440 GCF_000475195.1 Diaphorina citri
TGACCCCGCCGGGAATCGAACCCGGGTCTCCCGCGTGCAAGGCGAGCGCAGTGACCACTACGCCATGGGAGCTGAAAATAGTTGAAATAATCGAGGTTCTACTGTAATAGTACAGCAAAGATCAAACAGGTAAAGCAATATCCTATAATAGACATCTAGAGCACTCACACGTTAAGGTAAGCCACCTGATTGGCTGACATTAGACCTGGCGATCATTTGACACGGCAAGGTTAGGTAGCGCGCAAAACGGACGGCATTCAGCTGCACCGATAATGATAAATGATAGCTTTGTTGGGTTGTTTTGAAACGAATAGTACTTCACTTTTTTCACAGTACAACAATTAGAATGGACCTTCACAAAGTTACCTACCGAGTCTTCCATCAAATAAATGATACCTTTTTCTAAGAGATTTTTTACTTTCTATTTTAAATAATAATAA
>NW_007435634.1:0-440 GCF_000475195.1 Diaphorina citri
TTAGTTTTAATAAATTTTTAGTTAAAAGAACTCTTGGATTTATTTCCCTTTTTGGACGCCTTAGAGACTGGGAAATAAGCATGCCACAGCCGTTCCCAACTTGTGGTCTGGAATCCATGACGACAGAGGTTCTAAAATCGCATTGTGTTGTCAGAATTCATGTCATCACAAATCTTGTCGCACTTTTGAGACAAGATTTCTTTACGAATCCGGGTGTTGGATTAAAGTTTTGAACTTTTGAAGATTTGAAGTCCATTTATTCGGTTTTGTCGGATCTGGAAAGGCCGTGAATAATGCCAAACAAGACGCAGACGGGCTTTATTGCCTGTCTGACCTGGACTTGAAAATGTTGACACCCGCTGAGTTGGAAAATAAAGGGTAACCGCACTATAAATAAGACCATTGAGAATATTGAGCTTACAAAACTGTGGAAAACAGTA
>NW_007435635.1:0-440 GCF_000475195.1 Diaphorina citri
ACCAAAATTTTCCGTCCTTGGACAGGCATGGATGTAAAAAGAATGTGCCTTGAAGTATTGCAAAGCGGTGCCGAGGTAAATCTTGGTTACAGTCTTATTATTATTATTATTATTAAAAGCTGCTTATATTTAGCTTGATTTGTCTGCGACATAGCATGTCTTTCCTTTATAATATTATCATCTAAAGAAGTAGAAAAACAGTACCAATAAGTATCGATTTAAATTTACTTACAGAGTTTAATACGACATCATTACTTCTCAATCCATGCTACCTACGCACCATTTTCATCGAAAGTTATCTATGTTCACAGACACGTGTTTTTTATAAACTATTTCTACTATTTATAAATATTTTCTGAGACTAAAAAGTAAAAAAAGAACATCGGTTTGTATTCGATTTATATTTTAAAAGCTAAAAAGGAAAGCTACAACCTTAAGAA
>NW_007435636.1:0-440 GCF_000475195.1 Diaphorina citri
AAATTTAAGGGCGCAGTCACAATCTGTCCAAAGCCACCGCAGTTTACCGGTATTGTAGCACCATAATGTTACTCTTTAGCTCCATATAATGATAATGTGCTTCTGAAGTTCCTTGTGTATAGGTCAAGCTTTGTTGTGCAAGTTGTCTAGCATGCCGTCATTGTCATATGGTATATTATTGCCATTGCCATGTACGGAACTCTCCAAGACCTCTAAGTACAAGCTACAAGCCATGGGTACTTTCCATTCTTTCCTATTCGCAACATCAGTCATATTTTGAGCTAGGACCATGTAGTCTATGTGAATTGTAAACTGAACCGGAGTAAAGAGCTCTTTGTTGCTGATTAGTTCAATCAGTTGATTGTTTACCAAATTTGGAAGGTGATTCGGGTATTGGATTGGGGTCCAAGTTTTTTAAAAACCTCACATCTTTCTTTCTT
>NW_007435637.1:0-440 GCF_000475195.1 Diaphorina citri
ATGCCAGCTGCCAGCCTAGTAAAGCCAGCTGCCAGCTTAGTAATGCCAGCTGCCAGCCTAGTAATGCCAGCTGCCAGCCTAGTAATGCCAGCTGCCAGCTTAGTAATGCCAGCTGACAGCCTAGTAATGCCAGCTGCCAGCCTAGTAATGCCAGTTGCCAGCCTAGTAATGTCAGTTGCCAGCCTAGTAATGCCAGTTGCCAGCCTAGTAATACCAGTTGCCAGCCTAGTAATGCCAGTTGCCAGCCTAGTAATGCCAGTTGCCAGCCTAGTAATGCCAGTTGCCAGCCTAGTAATGCCAGCTGCCAGCCTAGTTAGTTTAGAAAGTAGCGCGTATCCGGGCAAACTTTATCCTAAGCAGATAACGGGGGCACGGTTAGTCCAGTGGTAACGCGCTTGCTTGCCATGCAGAAGGTCCCGGGTTCGAATCCCACCATCGAC
>NW_007435638.1:0-440 GCF_000475195.1 Diaphorina citri
GTGTGTGTAAATACGTTCTTGTTGGTACCAAATGATACCTACAGTGCATAATATGTAACCATTTTCTAATAACACTGTACCCAATCATTCTTACAAAAGTCGCTCTTACAAAAATCAAACTTGCTGAATGTTACAAAGTTGTACATATGTAGGTACCTACATCATTTCATGGTACCTATAGGTATTTGTTGTAAGGTCCAAAAATGAATTTTCATCTTACGTAGAATTATATTGTGTCCAAAGTAATCATGATCTGATAATTCAAAGAGGAAATAAGAATATGAGGTGGTTCTTACCATTACAAGCCCATTCTACCAATTCATCACTTGTGCCACTCGAAAGAACATATAAATCCGCTTTTTCGTATGCTGTACTCTATTAGAGTCATGTCTGTAGAAACCTCTCTTTTCTCAATCAGGATACAGCTGAGTTATAAGCAA
>NW_007435639.1:0-440 GCF_000475195.1 Diaphorina citri
ATGGTTGCTGCTGCTGAAATATGCATCAGTGAATGTGAAGTTTGAACAAAAATAGAGGATTATTTTGTTTATTTTTCCTAGTTTGGGTAAAACACTAAACACACTAAACAGTAATATGAATTGTAACAAAGTCATGTCAGAAGTTTTTGATTTTAGATACAAACATTCTCAGTCTTATTCTAATTCTCAGAGTTGTCATTGCTCCCCGTCATCTCAGTCCCACCGGGCTCAGAATCATTTTTTATCCTCTTCAAAACTTGTCACAATCCTTCAGAATATTTTAAATATTTAAATAAAACATCTCCTTAAGTCTGAGTTATTTCTTGTAAGACTGAAAGATTATAATATTAAGTCCAAAAAGAAAAAAAGATTTGTAATACCTAGGATCTAGCTTATCTTGTTTGGAGGAGTTTTAAAAATGTTGGAATAATTTTAAAGGG
>NW_007435640.1:0-440 GCF_000475195.1 Diaphorina citri
AAACGTTGACCCCGCTGCCAGCTGAGAGCGAGAGGCTCAGTACAATGCTTGGGCAAGATAGGCGATGTGTACTAGGAACGAACTAGATGTGGAGGAGAACTGAAAAACATAGGCAAGATAGGCGAAATGTACTAGCATATGTACTAGAAACTAGAAAGTGTGTAGATGTTGGAGGAAGATAGGCGAAATGTACTAGGAACGAACTAGATGTGGAGGAGGACTGATGATTCGAAAACCTATACCTACATATGTGCTAAACTAAACATGCAAAAGTGGACAAATTAAATGGGAAATCGTCAAGTTGAAGAGAACTTGGAACTCAAAAACACATTAAGAATTGAACAAACATTCAAATTGAGGAAGAAGAAGAAGCTTTGATCTATCTACAAATACACAACAATTTATCTACCTAAGTATATAACTATTTACCTACCTAAGTA
>NW_007435641.1:0-440 GCF_000475195.1 Diaphorina citri
ATTTGATGAAGTCTCTGTTCGACTCTTAGAGAGATCTCAGGCACAGGACTGGTTCAATCCTAGTCAACAAAGTCTGTCCGTATGCTATAAGGAAAATATGTTAAGTACCACTGACCACTGACACTTCTGTGTTGAAGTCTCATGTAAATTATTTCTGGAGGGAACTTGATATGGTCTATTGTGTGAGGGTCCACACCAAATTGTATCTTAAGGTGTAGAGTGTAGAATAGATGTACCTATTAGCTATTAGGTACAAAACTGTTAGGTTTCATTAGGTAGAAGCCGTCAAGTCGAGTATCCAGCCTATCAAGACAAAATATGAAGATAATCATCTATCTGTCAGGTATTGTCGTGGTAGGTGTAATGATGTAACCACTCATCAAAATATTAGGTAAGAAAAACTTTCTTCTTTTTCATCATTGAAGTTTTCCCTCCTTTTT
>NW_007435642.1:0-440 GCF_000475195.1 Diaphorina citri
TTTCTTTTTCTTCTTTTTGAAAAGGTAGGTTAGATCATACCTACTGGGTAAAAAGAGGAAGGTTGAGTCAACTAGGTGCTGTCTGAAAGTGCTAGTTCCTACAAATAACATTTTTCAAAGGTGATACCTATGTACATTGTACATATTAAATATTGATTAGAGTTTCGAAAAAAGCTGAGTTAATATCCTGGCTGGGGCTGATTATTATTTTTTTAGCCATTTGCTTGAATTAAATATTAAAACCTCACTTCGTTCAGTCATCTATTTAGAAAGAAAGGACTCCTACCTACATAAGGTTGGCAGTCTCTAGGTACCTAAAAAACACCATGCACAAAAAACTTTTTGGTGTCATCTCAAAAGGTAGGTAGGTGCTTTCATAACTTTCATCCTAGAATTTTTTACTGCTCTCAAGGGTCAGCTGTCATCCTTTTCACAATTTT
>NW_007435643.1:0-440 GCF_000475195.1 Diaphorina citri
TGCTATCTGAAATGTCATCCTTTACAAATTTCTGTTTTATATCTGCCTTTTACATCTTTTTCCACCCCACTCCGTTTTTAGCTCCCAACACTACTCGTATTAGTATTAACACTGCTGTATTAACACTATTAACCCGTTAGTGATTGTCGTGCACACGATGGTCAAATATTTTGGTAACAACCATTGCGAATTGGGAGTTGCTCAGAAAATTTGGAATATCGTTTTGGTTCCGTCTATCATTTAGGTTTATTTGATCCCCCCTCATTTTCAGCTGTTATTTCCCTTTATTTTTCAATTTTAGATTGCTAAAAAATGGGTTTCATTTTAGAGAAAAATAGGTATTGAACTAGAATAAATTGATAAAAAAGAGAAGAAAAATGAACTACTGTCTCTATCTTTCTCGAGAGGAAACAAAAATGTGTAGTATTCTAGGGTGACTT
>NW_007435644.1:0-440 GCF_000475195.1 Diaphorina citri
GAAGAAGAGGAAGAAAGATGTAATGTGTACGCTCAAGAGAAGAAGAAACTTCAGCTCAATATTCAAGATCTAGGTAAGTAAATATTGGTTAGGTGGTAGAGAACGCCCTAGGTTTCAATATTAGAAGAAGAAGAAGAAGAGGAAGAGAGATGCAATGTGTACGCTCAAGAGAAGAAGAAACAACAGCTCAATATTCAAGATCTAGGTAAGACCTAATGGAGCAATCATTATCATATATTACTTCTTTAAAACTATATCACATAAGAAACTTCTTCTAAATTGGAAGAACCAAGTAGGGTTCCCATGACCGTTGCCAAGTTCCTCCTCTGAATAGCGAGGGATATCCTTTGTGTGAGGAAGGCAGCGGCCTTTCTGTCTCCTGTTTTGTCCACCAGCCGCTTCCCGACATCTGTTATGAACGCTTTAGCAGAGCCACACAC
>NW_007435645.1:0-440 GCF_000475195.1 Diaphorina citri
TTTTTTTTTTTTTTTTTTTTTTTTTTGAAAAATTGAGCCAAAAAAATAAAAATAAAAAATAACAAAAATAAAAATTGCCAGCAATATTTTATATTTCCTGCTCTCTCTCTCTTTCTCTCTCTCTCTCCCTTTCTCTCTATTTATCTATTTTTCCTCTTTCTCTCCATTTCTCTCTCTCTCTCCATCTCCCTTTCTCTCTCTTTCATGATGTTTGTATGAGTTTTAGAAGGAAAGTTTGTTTCGAAAGGAGAGAGAGAGAGAGAGAGAACTTTGAATGAAAAGTTCAGATTTGCTTAACTTTACCTACTTTAGAATTGTATAGTTTAATAGTCTATATGGAGATATAATGTATTTTATCTGTGGATTTTTTTATTGTTTGTGTTATGCAAAAGTCATTTTTATTTATTTATTATTATTATTATTATTATTATTATTATTAT
>NW_007435646.1:0-440 GCF_000475195.1 Diaphorina citri
ATGACGGCGGAGGTGGTGCACGTGGAGGAGGTGGTCGACGGGAACTCTTTCTTGATGTGGATCACGCCTGAGGGGGGACGGAAGGAGGGAGGAGTTAGTTACAAATACAGTGGAGAAACGGTGTTAAGACCATAGTAAAACTAATTATGTCAAGAATTAAGTCGAAAATTACAATTACAAGGTTAAACTCAGATATTTCTTCCGGCCATAAAGAGCTGCCTCTTACGAGTATAAGCAAAAATTCAAACATAAAAAAAATAGCTCACCTTGGAAATGGTGGTGTATAAGGGATCCGGACCCCGAGGTGGGCGGGGCTTGGGCCGGGGCACTCTTGATGATCTGACTAGACCCCGTTGTACCCGCCGGACTGGTGAGGGGTGGCGGACCCGAGGTCATCCCCGGGGGCGAAACACTCTGCTGGGAGGAAGTAGGCGAAGGGG
>NW_007435647.1:0-440 GCF_000475195.1 Diaphorina citri
TATTTTATTACTTTCCATTTTTCTTTATTTATTTTTGAATAAGGTGTTCTTAACACTGGAATACCAGGTCATTCATACTAGTTATTCAAATAAAAGATAAGTGGTGGCCCATAGTAGGTATGTCCCTCATCTGCTTGGTTTGGTGAACAAAAGGGTGTAGGTTCAGTCCCAGCTGAAGTATGGAATTTTGTCCTCAATACTACTGTTGGTGTAAAGGGTCTTTTCAGTCCCATTTTTAAATAAATTAAAAAATATTTTGGTTACTAAAATTTTTGTAAGCAAAATATGCACAACACTGCACACTTGCTGACGTCCCAGTGCCACTTTCAGTCCCATTTTTAAATAAATTAAAAAATATTTTGGTTACTAAAATTTTTGTAAGCAAAATATGCACAACACTGCACACTTGCTGACGTCCCAGTGCCACTTTCAGTCCTATT
>NW_007435648.1:0-440 GCF_000475195.1 Diaphorina citri
CATTTACAGTCTAATTTAAGCTTCTTAAAAAACTCCAATTTTTTTTTGTCCTTTACCTCGTATGTTATCATGAGTTTTGGAAACTTACTGCTGGCCATTTATGTTTGGAAAAAAAAAGGATTATGATCTCAGCAAGCAGTTGAAATTTGATAAGGATGTCTCCGTACATATTTAAGTCTTATCATGGTACAATGTAGCTTAAAAATATTGTTTTCTGTCCATTTTTTCAATGTCGAGTTGTTGATGGTTATATCCGGTTTGAGGTCTCATGTCTCATTCTTCTTCTCCTTCTTCTTCAACGTGCGTATTTTACAGTCAGTTTCAATTAAGACGCGTCACTTTGTCAATTTCATCTCTCCGAGGCCAAAAATCTGTCACCTTGTCATACACAAAATTTGAATCTGGGCCTCTGCCCCTTTCTCCTCTCTACCGCCCGCCTT
>NW_007435649.1:0-440 GCF_000475195.1 Diaphorina citri
ACACACCCACCCAGTATAAGGAGAACCTAATGCAAATAAATACAATATGTGTAATTATCAGGAATCAGCTATTGGTTGGGTGTGTATTTGTTAGTCTTGATTAGCTATTCTGAGTTCTGTACATATGAAATGTAGGTACCTTGTGAATTGAATGAGAAAAGAGTCACATTGACTTTGCTCCTCATTATAATTGTGTAGGTAGTCATTTGACTAGCCATGTGGGATTTTCATGTTAGAATTTATGATGAATGATATACGTGGGTTTTATTTTACTCAGTAAAGGGCCTAATAATGTTTGTACTTTTAATGTTTGGTCTATTTCATCTTACCAAGTGTGTGTACTAAGATAAGCTACCAAAAACTTATTTAATTGAAATGTTGATATGTGAATTCAATCAAAAAGTTTTTTTTTTTTTTCAAGAGATTTGATGGAAGGAACT
>NW_007435650.1:0-440 GCF_000475195.1 Diaphorina citri
ACTCCTTCCTACCTATGCTGGATAAACAAAGACACAAGGAAGTATTTCTACTGATCCCTATTTACAGTGTTTGGCTGCCCTGATCCCTATTTACAGGGTTTGGCTGCTCTGATGACTGATCCCTATTTACAGGGTTTGGCTGCTCTGATCCCTATTTACAGGGTTTGGCTGCCCTGATCCCTATTTACAAGACATCGGTTTCATAACAATCAGTACTTATTGTGCTTACGTGTAAAACACTAATCTTTCACGGTTACAATTTTCTCCTCACTTGGATTGAAAGGGCGATTTTATTCGTTTTTAAACCGGGCTCTCTCTCTCTCTCTCTCTCTCTTTCTGGTATAGGTATATTTGGGTTACACCTATACCTACCTGATGATTTTGGAGATTGCCCTAGGCAATAATTCTACACTGAACATGTGGAGAACACAATACAATGT
>NW_007435651.1:0-440 GCF_000475195.1 Diaphorina citri
GGAGGGAAGATGAGCTTTTAGAGGCCGAAGAAGATATCGGGATATAGGGTCAAAAGCGTTTCTTGCGCGTTGTCCCAGGTGCCTAGGTACTTGTATTGTTTGACTCTTTCAGCCTGACGCGATAGTCCAGATGGTCACCCATTCGGATACCAACCACGAGGAACGTTGCTTAACCTCAACGTGCTATCGCCGCTGGCTATTTGAAAGTTTTGGCATCTCCACTAATATTGGGAGTTTTGACATCTCCACTAATATTGGAAGGACGTAATTCGGGTAAAGTGGGGGTAAAAAATGCGACGGGGAAATTGAGAACAAGAGAGAGATAGGTAGGTATAGGCTAAATGGAGAATGTGAAATAGCCAAGAGAGAGAGAGAGAGAAAGGGAGGGAGGGTGAGAGAGAAAGAGAGGAGTAGACAGGATGGGGGTAAAATTGCGGCAC
>NW_007435652.1:0-440 GCF_000475195.1 Diaphorina citri
GTTGAGAATAGGTCAGTATTTCTGGTTGTTCTCCCTCTAACTCTAAGGCCTATTTGTGAAACTAGATCGGGGCAATCAATTAAATTATTCAAGAGTTTAAACAGAAACACGGTATCAGCAATGTCCCTTCTATGTTTTAGACTCTTAAGACCACTTGTTCTTATGATTTCAGAATAATCATGATTTTCAATTTTTATTTTATGTTTGAAAGCAAGTAATCTTAAGAATTTTCTTTGAACTTTGTCAAGAAGTTGAATGTGTTCATTACAAAAAGGAGACCAAAGAGATGAACAGTATTCCAGTGACGGACGAACCATAGAACAGTACAAGGCTTTTATTGTTTGAGGAGATTTGAATTCTCTTGAGTTACGTTGAATGAATCCCAAAGTTTTCATAGCTTTGTTTTTAATATTAGTATAGTGAGTATTAAACTTGAGATC
>NW_007435653.1:0-440 GCF_000475195.1 Diaphorina citri
TGTCAAGGGGAGCATTACAATTAGAATTTGTCGTTAAATTTAATATGTTTGAAAATTTTCGTTCACACAATTTAATTCTTGGCGGAAAATGATTGTTGTTGTTCTGACTGTGACTATTATCCGTTGGGTGTTTGTTCACAGTACCTTCAGCATTACATACATTTGGCACGTTCCCAACTATGTTCTCTCAGTTTTTCCCAGACTTTTCAATCCATCTTATCTGAAAGTAGTTTAACAAATAGGGTGTTTGAGTTTTTCGCAACTGGGGCAAACAAGTGAAGACGAGGAGGTAGTGCTCTGCTCAGCACAGAATCTAATTTATCATGTGTGGAGACATTTTCCGTGTGTTGACATTCAATTTAATTTCGACTTACATGACTTACGTCTTACATGATACGATGCCAGCTTTGCCGGTTTCAAAGTTGAAATTAATCTCGAGA
>NW_007435654.1:0-440 GCF_000475195.1 Diaphorina citri
ATGTACCTACTTATATTGTATTGTAAACAAAAATTATAAACAATAAAAATAAAGGTTTATCAAAAATTGAAATTGAAAAAATTTCATGTTCAAGTAATATCGAATTAGGAGACTTTATAATGATGTCGCTTTAATTTCGTGTCTGAGTGTGGGATGAATAACGTCGACTCCGTTACCCCTCCAATTTGTTACATTAGGGGTGGAAAGGCTCCTATCAATGTATCACCTACACTTTCTGTGATTGTGACCAAGACGTTGCCTTACTATGGAACACCATTCTCCTAACTCCAACTTCTAACTTGTGTCTCGTTCTCCTAACAGTCCTAACTCTAACTTGTGTGTCGTTCTCATTCTTCCAACTCCTAACTTGTGTCTCTGTTTCTGTGTTTCAGTAACTTGGCCACACAGGACCTCTACACACGGCGATGTCCTATCGCGTA
>NW_007435655.1:0-440 GCF_000475195.1 Diaphorina citri
CAGCCTCCGAGTCCTCATCGCTCATCGCCCCTGAGAATTCATCCAATTCCTGTACAAGCTACCTCATCTGCTCCCGTATCTCCAGGAAGTTCAAGTCAAACTTGTTCGACCCCGACGTCCCCTCGGATTACTGGAAACGCGCCTGCTAATATTGAGGAAAATGGCGTTCCGTTGGTTGATGAAGATGAGAGTTTTTTCTAACTTGCTATGACAATTGTACCCAACATACACATAGTATCTTGTCTAATGTCTCTGTGTATTCTAATAGTTTAAATCAACAAGAACACCTCCCCAATGATTTTGTTTACAATACCAACTATTTCCGTGTACCTCCTCCTTGTATTAATGTACCTCCCCCTTGTATTAATGTGCATAACATTCAATTAAATTATAGTCATATGACAACTGAGAACTGTGCTTTAAAGTTAGGCAATAGTACG
>NW_007435656.1:0-440 GCF_000475195.1 Diaphorina citri
TTTAAAATCATTACATGAAAGTAAAATCGAAAAATCAAATCAAGAATAATAATAATAAACTGATTATTAAACAAATTATAGGTAGGTACATAGGTACTGATCGAATAAACTACGGGCTAAATAATTCCCGGAGGGACGGGCCCAGCTTGTTAAAATTTCGCGCGCTTTATTTTCAAAAAGTTCAAATACAGTGTTGCCAGACGTAAGGAAGTATTTCCCTGCATGAAGGGGAATTTTTGAGTTGCGCAGGGAATTTGGGATTATGCAGGGGGAAAAGAGGGTTTTAATTTTAAAAGTTTAATAGGTAATAAAATTAAAAAATAAGAAGAAGAATAAAAATAAATAAACTACCTATTATGCATTGTATTTTTTTAAATAACCTAATGCTAGAAACTCACGCTCAGACCGTCTGACAAAGGTCGGCAGACGATCTTTCAGAC
>NW_007435657.1:0-440 GCF_000475195.1 Diaphorina citri
TTGATGTATGATAAAATTAAAATTAATTTGAAATTCATCAGATGATTTGTAAAGTATTTGTAATTTGACGTCCAAGGTGTACCGGAAACAACATTTTGTTATTATTCAGCCTTTCCAAATATTGAAACCGAAAATTTCACAAAATATTCATCCCCAACCGGGATTTGAATGTTCGCCACCCGGGGCGCAGAGTAAAATTCAATTCCATGCCTGTAATACAGGGTGGATTTTGCATAGCGAGCGATCCTATAATCCAAGGTGAAATATTCTCACCCTAACCCTGAGGGTGAGAAGATTGGGGTGAGGTAGCGCGCAAAATGGAAGGAAACATTTATCGTTTGTTCTTCCTTTGTGATGAGAGGTGCTCATCCCCCACCTAAGGGGGTGGAACGCACCTGGGATCGAACCCGCTGTCTCTTGTTTACTGAGCGAGAGCACCA
>NW_007435658.1:0-440 GCF_000475195.1 Diaphorina citri
TTATTTTGTAAACGCTAGGTCACGGGTTCTAAGAACGAGGAGGAGGGGAAAGAGGAAAAGGAGAAGAAGAAGAAGAAGAAGGATAATTCCGCCCGGATATAATTTTATCCCTAACAGATAAGGTTCGTTCTGAGAATGGCTATCTTTCCCCTATCCTGTCTTTCTTCTCTCTTCGATTTCGGGATCATAAGACCTCAGCAGTTAAAATTCCCTCTATCAACAATTTTGAGAAGAAAAAACTATGAAAGCGAGGTATACCATTCCAAGTAGGCACCTACCTACGTTATAGAACCATGTAATGGAGGAGTTGCAATTGGGAAAATATTTTTAATAAAAGGTCGATTCCTACGTACAAAGTTGTGAAAAATCCAAATCTGAGGTCAAAACTCTTTACACTTTTTTTCTAGGATGTACCGTAATCCCGTACCGTAATGATTTTT
>NW_007435659.1:0-440 GCF_000475195.1 Diaphorina citri
ATTCAGTGTAAATAAAAAGACAAAAAAATCTCGCCTTTTTTTTTCAGCCAAAAGCGAGAAAGGAGGAAAAAAAGCTGTCTGATTTTATTTACTTAGCACACATTCAGGGGAAAAAAATCATTGTTTACACCTATGTTATTTGCATTTGGACGTTTTGTAAACAAAGATAAATTACATGTTTACATGCATTGTAAACAAAAGCTGTAACTCACTTGTGGTCATCACAAGGTAGAAGTTTTGTTTAATTGCATACCGCGGTGGCTTTTTTGCTCCCCTTCAAACATAATTATTTCAGTGATATCTTTTACAACTTGTTTCAAATGTTTTTGTTTTATTATACAAGAGTACTTTGTCGATAAATATGACAATGTCTGATGTGAAATGACAATGTTTGATGCGTTTAATAATTACTTGGTATCATGGTATCCACTATCCACAGA
>NW_007435660.1:0-440 GCF_000475195.1 Diaphorina citri
TACAACAAGCTCAGCTATCAGAATAACAATATCAAGTTCAACTGACGAACATTCGGAAGTCAAATTTTTTATGACCCGAAAAAAATTTCACTGAAAGATTTATTGGAATTTTAACGTTTGCGTTCCATAAAAAAAACTAAAATTTGGGTTCCGAAATTTATGACCTTTCGACACCCAAATTTTCATCGGTGTTGTTTTGGGATTTTATTTATTATTTCTCGTTAGTTATGGTTATTGTGACACTTTTTTATGATCTGTTTTACATGCCTGGGTTCAGATAGGGTCTGGGGGGGTAAGGATTTTTTATCATGTATAAAAAACCAATTAATATGCGATTTTTTATGTTGATATATGCAAGAAGCACATGTAAATTGTTCTAAAGAAGGGTTAAACTACCGGATTATGTAACTAATATGTTTAAATTAAACATATTATACTCA
>NW_007435661.1:0-266 GCF_000475195.1 Diaphorina citri
ACTTAACCCAACCCAACCTAACTTAACCCAACCCAACCTAACCTAACCTAACCCAACCCAACCCAACCTAATCTAACCCAACCTAACCTAACCTAACCCAACCCAACCCAACCTAATCTAACCTAACTTAACCCAACCTAACTTAACCCAACCCAACCTAACCTAACTTAACCCAACCCAACCTAACTTAACTTAACCCAACCCAACCCAACCTAACTTAACCCAACCCAACCTAACTTAACCCAACCCAACCTAACTTAACCCAA
>NW_007435662.1:0-440 GCF_000475195.1 Diaphorina citri
ATTTAAGTTTAAGACGTTAGACTTAGAAATCCTGTCAAAATCAAGCCCCTGGATGTAAGCTTGCGTGCTAACTGGGACATTTTGTACTGTTTGTCTATGATCAGAGGGTACTTGCATCACTGCGTCAGGTACAATTAAACATGAGTACTTAGACATAATCTCTCACTTCTTTTGAATCTGAGTAGAATTTCTTGCAATAAATTCAAAAGAGTGTTCATGAGATAACCTTACCGAGAGTATTTCCAAGGGAGAGAGACTTGGAGAAAGCCATTTGGAATATTTCTAACTTTTATTAAAGCACACAAGTTTACTGCAAGAGTTTTGATTGAAGATCTTGTTCTTTTGTTTCTCTGGGCAGAAAAAAACTTTCACAAAAGTTTGATGATTTCTACAATGTGTGTAACCCGGTATAAGGCAAAAAAGAAAGTTCAGTGACTTGT
>NW_007435663.1:0-440 GCF_000475195.1 Diaphorina citri
GAGGATTGAGTGATGAATTGATGATAGAGAATGAAATTCATACTATAAATGGGGTAAAAGGACAGGTAGGTAGGTATGTTTTGTTTATCCTGTCCTGTTAAGGTTTCTCACAAGCTAGAAATGAAAAAAATTCTCAATAGTTTTTCAGCCAATCAATTTTTGCTTAAAACAGCGAAAACGCATTTCCTAAAATAAGTATTTTAATACTATTTTAGTTTGTCCGAATGTGTTGCTATTCGGCACAAACGTAACTTATTTTGAAAATGATAAATATAGTAATGGTTAATAGTAAACAACTATTGACCAGTTTACCACATATTGAAACAGCATGCCTAACCAAAAAGTCTACAAAGTGAAAATACTTACACATCTACCCTCACCAACGAAAGTCGAAACGATAAAAACATAGACGCAATCATAGGTGGTAATAAAAATAAAAT
>NW_007435664.1:0-440 GCF_000475195.1 Diaphorina citri
TACAGAAATACCAACTGCAGAAATCAAAAGGATTTCTCTCGTTGCCTTAATTAATAGGAGAATTTGAATGGTGAAACAAAATTTTGAAAAAATGGCGCATAATCACTAACGGTCGATTAGCCTGACGAACCATATTGTTTGTGTTGGTGAAATCCACCATGTGATTCTGACTTCTGATCTGACTGAAACTGAACTTCAACGGCGCTGTTGCCAAACTTCCACTTCTCTCCATCTGATGAGCGATTTTTGTTCGAGTTCGATCGGTGTAGAACCTCGGTTATCTTTTAAATAAAATCGCCATGTAAACAAAAATTTCAAAAAACTGAAATGTAAAGATGTAAAGTTTTGGAAAAATCAAAGGTAAAGTAGTGATGGGACTCGAGTGAGATTTTTCAACTCGATTATTTTCTACTCGATTATTTTCCAACTCGAGTTGTAAC
>NW_007435665.1:0-440 GCF_000475195.1 Diaphorina citri
TTCATTACTCTACCTGTAAGAAGGTAACATATTTAAATAATAATAATAATAATAAATAATAACTTTTTTCAACCTAGGTATAATTATAATTATCTACTTTATCTAGGTACCTATGTATTGAAATTCGCAATAGGTACATAGGTACTACATATTATTCACAGTTCTGACACACCAGCACAATACCTAACCTACCTACTTGACTCTAGTATCATAACTTTCATGAAGTCATAACTGGGTTATCCTACCTCCTACCTATTCTAGTGACCTCAGAGTAGGGAGCTATAATTTTACCCACTTTAACACGAAATGTCAGGAATAGCAAAGTACCTCCTACTCTTTAGCAGTGCTACTACGTCCCTACCTACAACTCTTACCCTATACCTACTCAACGTGCAAACGCCACCGGTAAAACAACAGCTTTTGATTGTTTTATTTCAGAA
>NW_007435667.1:0-440 GCF_000475195.1 Diaphorina citri
TATTAGATAGATGCGGAGATCATTTCATGTCTTCTGTTTGACCTTTCAACCTTCGTCTATCCGTTGAAAATTAAAATTCTCATCTGGGTATTGATGTCCTTTAGATTTTAGCTTTAGAAAAGAGGAAAGGAGTGTTTGTCGTCTTTTATTTGACTATGATCCCCAGCCAAGGTTTTTAGTGTCACATTTATGTTTAAACATTCAGAATACTATGTAGATCTAGTTTATAGCTTAATACTGCCAAGATGAGACAGGATAGCCCCCTCCCACTCCCTGTATGTCTACAACTTGAATATTTCAGTACGCACAGTAAATCCATCCTCCACGTAAATAAAATTCATAAATTACGTCAAATCAAGAGAACACAAGAACATTTAAAAGAACATAAATCTCTACTTCATGCTCCACCAAAGAGGAAACTTTTATTGTGACTTTTGTCT
>NW_007435668.1:0-440 GCF_000475195.1 Diaphorina citri
GCTTTACGGTTCTCTGGACAAAATTTGCACCACCACTTTCGTGTTCCTGGTAGAAAGACCTTTAATTTGATATATAGGCCGACCAGGTTTGGATAAGTCCTTCTATGGGGGACAGACAGACACCGAAGCGAATACAATAGTCCGTCCAGTATACCTTTTATTATTAGTAATAATAAAGGAAGGACGGACTAAAAACCCGTCACCAATAAACCTTTAGCAGCTCTACAGAAATGGTTAACCTCGAACAAATTTCTCGTTTGGACCAAAATCATGAGGATCCTATAACTCAGTTGAACTAAGCGTAACTAGATGACTAACTTGACTCTGAACATATACATTAGAAATCAGTACATAATAGGATTAAGCGTAACTAGATGACTAACTTGACTCTGAACATATACATTAGAAATCAGTACATAATAGGAAGCGTAACTAGATGA
>NW_007435669.1:0-440 GCF_000475195.1 Diaphorina citri
TCCATTTATGTCCATCAACTGAGAGTCTAGAATTTCTAGATCCACATGGATGGAGATTCTATCTCGGATTCCTCTAACCCGAGGAATTTTGATTAGAAATTCTGCAAACACTGCACGTCCCCCAGGTTTTTTGTCTGGGATGTTGGAGAGTTTACTACTAGCAGATTGTACTACTTGGAGCTTTGGTAATCAGATAATCAAGAAATGCAAGTGATCGAGTAATAATTAATGAGATGCTAGGTAATTAAAGAGATGAGGGTAGAATACCAAAGTAGGCGCATAGCGTGCGTGGTAGCGAAATACGATAGGTAATTGGTATCTGTAAAGCTTTTATGGTACCTACCTACTGCTACCTAGGGAACTTTTCTTCTTACGATAGATGCTCTTTAGGAAATCGGAGGAATCGGACAACGGTAGCTGAAGAATGATTTTGAAAGTAA
>NW_007435670.1:0-440 GCF_000475195.1 Diaphorina citri
CCTGTTCACACTTCAACTTTAAGTTTAAGTGTGAACAGGCCCATAAGACTATGTAGCCGTCAAATGAAAACTGCCGTATACTACAAGTTGCAGTCTAGATGTGAAATCCGCCTAAGACTGATGCTAAGAGTGCTAACCACTAATCTAGTCCATGACTCAGTCATCTTAGAACTCACATCACTTTACTATATATTATTTCCCTAGTGGCGTAAACTTCATGTAAGCTAGGGAATCACCGCTTCCTTTCCTATATTTAATGCTTTTTCTCACCCCTAGCTAATTACCTCCTGCTCTTTCCTTTTCTTCGCATTTTCCCACTATCAGACGGGTCGGCGTTTTTCGCCTCACTCTCAATTAACCACAAGGTGATTGCTTTGGGCTGACATTTGGTTTTGACTACAAAATTTTTACGAGGGGATGCCCTTCGCACTCAACTTTTG
>NW_007435671.1:0-440 GCF_000475195.1 Diaphorina citri
ATAACTTGGAAAAAGCTCAGAAGGAGTTCGCGGTTCTCACGACTTTGCCTTAGCCTCAGGTTGCTCAAACTTTAGAGAGTATGTACATCAAAAGTGTCTCTGGGCCGGGCTTGAAGAAATGTACAGTTCGATCGCAATTTAAGATCAAATTTTCGGAAAGGCTCAAAAAGAGTCTCTGGATTTCGACCCAGTAGCTGAAACTTAACATAGAGATTGGATTAATTATGTAGATCAAAAGTGTCCCTGGGCCGGGTTTCCACAAGGTACGTTTTGACCGTTATTCAGGGCCAAAGTTCTGCTATTTAAGCCTATACTTTAGGAAAAGCTCAAAATTAGTTTGCGGTTCTCAGAATTCTTTTACCTATCTCCTTTCAGAACATGGACAAAGGCCACGGCTGCCACCAAACTGAAGACGAAGTCAAGACAGCAAAGTACTAGTC
>NW_007435672.1:0-440 GCF_000475195.1 Diaphorina citri
GGCCGCGTTCAAAAGCTACGTAGCCCAGTTGGTACCTTGCGGCAAATGTGGCCGCAAATTCTTCCCTGACCGCGTAGTGGTTCATGAGAATGTCTGCAAAGGTCTCGAGACGAGGAAATAAAGAGGCTACAATCTCATAGTGTTCTCAGAGACTGTCCATGTACCCTTTGGACCTTTAGAATAATTTACAAGAGGATGATTTACGCTTGCCCGACGTTAGGACCAATATCGAATGCGGAGGTTTACAAACCAAGTCTTTAACTTATTTTAAATCTTTTATCCTTAGTTAGTTCTTTAGCATTGTTATCGTCCTTAGCAATTGAATTTTTATTAGAACCAACATTGTCCTATACATTAGCTCGGAATTCGTCTGTGATAAATTGATAATTCATAACTACCTTTTCATTACACTGTAAAGGTGTTCCTTGTACGTATGTAGA
>NW_007435673.1:0-440 GCF_000475195.1 Diaphorina citri
TAAAAAATAAAACAAAATAAACAACATCAAAATAGGTCCCCAAAAAATAAAAAGGCCACCCAAAAGGATCCTTTGATTTTTGTCTCTACAAGCTGTCAGTCCTGAGTCTCGAACCCAGGACCTTTTGGAGCCGAACTTGCGGAAAACCAAACACAACTTGAATTTCCAAATATTCTGCATGTACGAGATCCATATATTCCTGATTTACCTAATCTTATAATTTTTGGTTTAGAGAACAAAAGTTGTGTGCTGTTAAAGGGAAAAATATTCCTGCTTTTATCATTTTATTATTTCATCTTTTATTTATTTAATAGGTATTTATGGATTTTTAATAAAATCCTTGTGTGGAGTAGATATTATAATCACTCACTCACTCACTCCGATGGCGTATTAGGGATATGTGAATCCCGTGCCGACCAGACTGCTTGCCTCCAAAGAAC
>NW_007435674.1:0-440 GCF_000475195.1 Diaphorina citri
TTTAAGAAAACATTTGGAGATGCCAACTACGGCCAAGTCGCTTTGTTCTTCACTCTGATTGGTCTTATTAACGCAGCACTACTGTGGCCTCTCTGTGTTGGCCTGTACTTTGCCCGCATTGAAACGTTTCAGTGGGAAGAATTGCCTTGGATACCTTTGATTGCCGCGAGCTCTCTGTCTTTAGGTAACTAAACTCGTTTTTGCTCAATACAAACCTCGCTCAGTTTTATGATTGTCTACTATTTTTTGTTTTTTGTTTTGTTTTTTTTTTTCGAACAATCAGGGATTTCCTCTCAATTTTTTTCATTTGTAAGCGTATATTTCCTATTTTGCTCCCGAAGTACCCTCTTTTTTCAAAGTATGTACCTACATGTTATGCTTCAGATTAAATGAAATATTTAAAATTTTGAAAGAATCTTGTAAACAAAAATCTTATATTA
>NW_007435675.1:0-440 GCF_000475195.1 Diaphorina citri
GCGGTATTTTGACCGCTTTTGGACAAACCGTTTTTTGGCGGTTTTCAGCTATACCGACTAAACGGTAAAACGGTTAGAGATATTTTAAAAGTTAGGGTAAAAGAACACTCCAATAAGCATCATTCAATAGGATAAGGAAAGTCGTGTGATGTTCACATCAGAATTTTATACACGGAACTTACGAAACTGAAAAAATTACCTGCCTCAGTGGTGTAGTGGTTTAGTATAAATATAAACACCCTCTATTCGTGCATTCGTGGAATACGATATAGATAGTTTGCTAGGCACATCTGGGGAGGAAACTATTTACAGATGGCGTAAAAAGAAAATCCTGGGAAACTTCAATAAACTCAAACAAAACAACCTAGAGGTTTCAAAACATCCAACCAACTACATATCCACATGAAACAAATGGACAGGGCCTACTGAAAAGGCCCTCC
>NW_007435676.1:0-440 GCF_000475195.1 Diaphorina citri
AATTGGTGAGCTTTCGACGTCACTCAGGACATCATCTTTAGACCAAGATAGATGTTGACTCTATCGCAGCAGGAGTAGAAAATTTACTTTCCATACTTCATATCTTTAGAAGTTTATAATCATCTTGGGAGTCTTGGGTAAATCCCCGGCTGGGGTCAAAGATAAAATTTCTCCATTACATCGAGGCGCTACGTCGCGTCAGTAGTTCAGTACACACATTCGCGAACCTGTTCTTTGAAATTTGAATTCTAAATTGGTTTTCTGTATTACTTACTATGGTAGGCTATCTACCTACCTTTACCTTACAGGCAAGTGGACATACCCACTGCACAAGGTAGGTAAGTGTTGGGTGCCTATAATTATCAGAGGTGCGTGAAGTTAGCACCACAACTTTTGCTGCGAATTTGTACCAAAGCCCATCATTTAGTACCCATTTTGTT
>NW_007435677.1:0-440 GCF_000475195.1 Diaphorina citri
AATCCCTTCAGGGCAAGAAATAGATATATGTAACGTCTAAGACGTTTAGTTAGATTAATAATGTGTGATTCCCATCTTAAATAACAGTCAATGTCTACTCCTAGATATTTCCAGGATTTTACTATTTCTATGGACTCACAGTTACAACGGGATGTTTGGGTTTGGTGGTCACAGATTTTTATCATTGTTATTCCTTCTGGAAACCCTCTCCTATCAATAGCGAACGGTAGAATTTTTGTTTTGGACAAATTGAGGACTAAGTTGTGGTTGTTAAACCATGATTTTATTACTTTCATGTCAGATTTGATCTTATTGAATATTTCGTCCCAGTTTTTACCATGTACCCTTAAAGCTGTATCGTCAGCAAAACTTACTATTTGACCCTGAATTGGAAGTTTCATTAATCCACTAACATATACATTATACAGGATCGGAGAAAG
>NW_007435678.1:0-440 GCF_000475195.1 Diaphorina citri
GGAACTACTGAGTTATACATATACGAAAACAAACAAAACAAACGTACCGTCCTGCTTACAAATAGGTAGGTATATCTGCTCTATCTATATATATTCCCCTTGAATGTATGAAGAAGAAAAACCTCATCCTCTCTGTTAAGTTGAAAGCAAGAAAATATATATGTACGTTCTGGCAACATAACTTTGAACAGCAAGAAGAAAAAAATACTGTCAACACAATCCGACTACAATAGTACAACACACAACAAAATAAATACACTTCAACATATCAAGACAGGACTAAAAAGAATATGTCCAAAACAGGTCTCCAGACAATCCTCGACTTTTTTTCTGTGAAAAAAGTGTAGTGTAGGTACGGACAAAATGAAATTGCAAAAGCCTAGATACCTAAATTTAAAATGTCCAATACAGAAAAGAAAAAAAGTGGTAATAAGATACAT
>NW_007435679.1:0-440 GCF_000475195.1 Diaphorina citri
AAATAAATTGCATAGATTTTCCATACTCTTGAACGAACAATGAGAAGTAGTTTGTTTTACATGTTTTATAGACATTTTACTTTTTTTCATTCATGTTAGCATTGTTCTTAGGATAACAAATTGGAGAAAGATGAAAATGCGGTGTCTCAATGAGCGATGGAAAGAATGGGAAATGGGAACTTTAGATTTATTTATACCTACTCTCAACACTAAAGTAACAGTATAGGGAAGTTCATTCTTATCCTTCAGGGTTTGTTCATTATACAAGTGCCTACCTAACTTGAAATATGACATGACTTGGAGGATAAAGAATATTGTACCTATACGTTTAATAAAATTGGTATGATAAGAATACTTACCAAACCATTTAATAAAATGGGTTTCTTTGAATTGGTCGCGATCAAATTAAAAATCCAACCTGCCTACCTATGCTATGGTAC
>NW_007435680.1:0-440 GCF_000475195.1 Diaphorina citri
AGGTTTAATTTACAATCTACAATTAATCTATACAAAATTGTAATAAGCAAATCGGTTGAGATAAATAAACATGACATGATGGAGGAGATACCCAGTGGTATCACTCCAGTATTGGATGGTATTCGCCATTGTTGAAATGCAAATCAACACCCATAGTGCACATCCTACCCAAGCCCAAAGCCGGATGAGAAAACAGTGTCTCATAGCATAAATGCTAACAACCTACCAGAATCCCAGATCACTGTTTTTCCATTCGGCCATGGTAGTTCGGGAGGGAAATGCACTCTTGAGTACTGATTGCAATGGTCCTATCTAGTTAAGAGAAGAGATCAGTGGGCCATGTTCTTTTTAGTCTTCTGTTGATTGAGACTGGTTCACGGAGGTCTCGGATCAGCTGGTTTGGATGGTGAGGGATCCGCTTTTGATAGGTAAGTGGTCTG
>NW_007435681.1:0-440 GCF_000475195.1 Diaphorina citri
CATTCTCGGGAAAATACTTTCAGGGCCCCGGGATAGAGTTTTTCTACATCATGGGTATTTATACACCTATACGTACGTACGTGCGAGGATTTCTATGTTATTTGTACTTTGGTATACATAACATGTCTAACAATAGATAGGTACCTAGCTAATATGTATAGAAAATTCCTTTTACCACGTGTAGAAGGTATTATATTGTTGTTTCTGTGTTTTTGCACTAAAAGATATTGGACGGTTTTCCCCCTAAATACCTCTGAGGGAAAATCTGACTTGTCTTTGGCTGGGTAAAAAATAATGATAATATCGACCTTCGTAGATTCGTATAAGCTTACCTCATCCCTTGAGGCAGTCCTACTTAAGTATGAACTTACCAATTTAGACTCTTCATTGGTTATAAATAGTTATTATTCAAAGAACACAAATACAAGAAGCTACCTACA
>NW_007435682.1:0-440 GCF_000475195.1 Diaphorina citri
CCTAATGTGTGAACAACCAAATGTAAAATTTTGTTTTCGAGATCACGTACTATTTCCCCCTCGTTCTCCGAAATACCAAAAATGATCAAATTCTTACGTCTCTTCTCGTAATCTAGATATTTCAGCTCATGAGTATGTTTAGCTACCACTTGAATCATAGGTTCGACTGCATTTTGAATCTTATCCAACTTTTCATTCACATTCTTATTACTCGCCAGCGTTTCTTTTTGCATATGTTTAATGCCCGCTATTTCCCGGAATAAGGCTTTCATAGTGAATTGTTCGTTCTCTTCACCCATCATCATACACGCTCAATAGATACCAAATATTTGAATAAAAGAAATGGGTCAATAGGTTCTCATTAACAGGTAGATAAAACTCTATTTCAGTGACCGTTACGTAATCACTAGGGACATGAGTAATTGAGTAGTTATAGATAT
>NW_007435683.1:0-440 GCF_000475195.1 Diaphorina citri
CGATATCGATATATCGGGGGAAATATATCGATATATCGCCGATATATCGATATATTTAACAATTTTTCTTGTTTTAGGGGTTACAAGATATTTACACTGCGTTTTACGATAATAAGGCTACTTTTAGACCCTAGAGTTGCTTGAAATACCTAAACAAATTATTTAGGCAGGTAAAATAGGAATTTTTATATTTTTAAAAAACAAAAATAAAACAAAATCACTCATTTAACTTACTATCACTAAAAATAAAATACACATAAAAATAAAATACACAAACACACACCCGCACCCCCCCCATACACACACACACACACGGACCTTTGGCCGAAACCCTTTTTTTTGGGGCAATGGAGCAGTTGCAGGTTGCAGTTGGGTAAAAATTATGAATAAAAGGTCGATTCCTACGTAAAAAGTTGTGAAAAATCCAAATCTGAAGTCAA
>NW_007435684.1:0-440 GCF_000475195.1 Diaphorina citri
AGTGTTAAAAATAGTTTGGTTATGATCACCTTGATAAAACGTACAGTACAGTTGGCAACACCGCAATTTTTCGCAAATTACTTCTCTCAAACATCGGACTATAGGTCTATAATGGGAAAATTGCACAGGGGGAGTTTTAATAAATACTCACAAGCAGGTAACTACACATGTAGAAAACCTATTGTAATTTTCAAGTGGTGTGTGGTACCCACTTGAAAGGTTAAGCACTTTTAGCTTTATTTTTATTTATTTATATTATGTTTTTTTTTTTAATTTTTATGTTTTTTTTTATTTTTATAGGTATTATGTTTTTTTTTTTATATTAAATGGTACAGAAAAGCGCATGATAAGTATGTGTACGTAGGTATGTACCTAATGAAAACAATATTGGTGCACCCTTCCAAGTGAAATAAAATGGCTATTTATCCTGGTTTTTTTTT
>NW_007435685.1:0-440 GCF_000475195.1 Diaphorina citri
AATGGGTTTGATTCCTCGTTTATGTTTGTAGAATTAGGTTTTCATTATCTTCACCCGCCATGATGGTGAGGTTTCCATCAGGTCTCGTGTCACTCTTGCTGTTGGAAGCTCGCAATCTGAAACATTGGAAGAGTTATGAAGTATGAAGTGGTGTTAACATGATGAGGATGCGAATATGCGATCGAGGAACAATAAACTAAATGTGCGAACTAATTGAATTATTGAATTCCAAGTTTTAACTTGAACTCAATGATTTTTCATGAGTCTTTCCGATTTTTTATTAAATTTGACTTACAGGTATGTTTAACACAAAAGAAAAATTATCATTTGATTTGAGCCGATATGACCCAAACGGTGTATCCAATTTTGATTAATTTGGCACTCCGTCATGTTGTTATTGTTAAAAATCTTAAGGACAATTAATTAAAAACATTTGGTAC
>NW_007435686.1:0-440 GCF_000475195.1 Diaphorina citri
AGAAAGACGTTGATTTCCTTGGGCACGTAATCACCCCACAGGGCGTAAAGCCAAATCCAAAAAAGATTGAAATAATTAATAATTAATTAAATAAACTTGAATCGTCGAGGATTACCAAATGCTCGATGCAATGGTAGGAACAAGACTGAAACTGCGGGCTCTCCCGTTCAGCCCAACTCCTAAAAGAAAGAACAATAGCTCACTAATTGCTGACTAAACAGTACAGTCAGCATTATTGCTGCTGTAACTTGCATTAATAAAAACAAGACGCCATAGCCTAGTTTAGTGAATTTCATAGTCACTATTCAGTCTTAAAAAACAGCCTTATTCTTGACCAACATATACAGGGTGCGGCAAAAGTCCCACAAAGGCTGAATATCTTCCGATTGGCTTTAGGTACGAAATTGGAACTTTTCATGGTCAAATGGTTTAAAAAAAAA
>NW_007435687.1:0-440 GCF_000475195.1 Diaphorina citri
AGTTGTCCACCTATTGACGGGTGGTATTTCAGTAAATAATCTTCAAACATAAGATACAGATACGTATTCCAACAAACAAATAGGTAAAATTTACCATATTGGTGTCTATACTTTTGCCTAGAAATCCAGGAATATATTGTCCATCCTATATTTGATTTAATATTTTAAAACAAAAATTTGGAAGCTCGTGCCTTCCACATTTTCTATTTAGAAAAAATACTTTCTGTTTTTAAATAATGCCTAATGAATAAATTAATATTAGGTACATCTACAAAGTAGGTATAATCTATGCGTTTACCATTGTGTACTTTAGGTAAAAACTTTCAGTCCAAACCCCTTTTTCGCTCTTTTTCGAAATCCCTTATATCCTCCATTGTTGAAAAATTGAATAGTAATTAAATAACAAAAACTTTGAAAGTTAAACATATACCACATTACAA
>NW_007435688.1:0-440 GCF_000475195.1 Diaphorina citri
TTGTAATGCTCGCAAAGGAGAACAACCTCTCCACAGGAGCTGAGGATGGAAGTATGACATTGGTTTTCAAAAAAAAAACCTCCTTGATGGCAGGATATGCTTCCAACATCTCGAACTCCTGGGAGGGATTTGAAAAGTGGTTGAAAATTTGTTGCTGTGTAACGATGGACGTGGCAGATTCACATTCTTCTTCTTTATCCTCACCAAAGTCGAAAAAGTCCATGTAGGAGGCAGATGTCGTGGAAGGTTCTGATGACGTTGAAGATCCTCTCGTATCGTCCAATCTATATATAAACAGTAAAGAAAACACGGACAAAATCCAATCTATATTAATAAAAGAGTAAACCCTGACTCATTCATTAATTCATAGTCAACGCACAGCCGAAACGGCTGGACCGATTTTGATGAAACTTCGAGAATAGCTTCCTTTTGATTTCAAT
>NW_007435689.1:0-440 GCF_000475195.1 Diaphorina citri
CCACCTTATATATTTATATATGGCTAGCAAGGTGGAGGTTGCAAGATCGAGACCCACTTATGACATTTTTTTAATGATACGTTTCTTGATTCGTTCAATAATAAAATCACGATTTTTTTAGTTTCTTATCAATTATTTTGATTAATTATAGTCTTAAAACCCCACCATTCAACATTTTTTATTGTTATTATTAATATATGACTACGTAGTGCGTACCACCTAAAATGTATCCGCGTACCACCAGTGGTACGCGTACCACCGGTTGAGAACCTCTGCTATAGAGGATTTTTCACTATAAAAAATATTATATGAGAATTCTACCCTCAAAAATTACTTTTAGAAGACTTTCAAAGAGACTCAAAGGACTGGTGTCGTGTGCAAGTGTCTTAAAATCAATCGACAAGGACGGCGACTTGGCAACCGTGTAAATAAAATAAAAA
>NW_007435690.1:0-440 GCF_000475195.1 Diaphorina citri
ACCCTTGATCAAACTTCATTTTGTATTTATATGTATATACTTTTTGCTACCATCTGTAAATAAAGTTTGATCCAATTGTGTAATAATATATAAATATATTGTGCAGAACTTCAAAGATTCCTTGAAGTTCTGCACAATATATCTGCTTTTTGGTTGTCCTTATCAAATTATGGTCTTCAATATTCATGTTTATATTTTACTGTTTTCAGTATGACATCATGTCTGACAGTTGCGTTCTCAACACCCTACGTGAACTCATCGTTATAATTCGCATCTGGGGTCTCCTTCGCTCCTCCTGTCTACCAGTATTCATCTGCTGTTTCGACAGCCTCGACGTTTTGGCCACCCTGTATAAACTGCTGTCCCGTATGATACACAACAAGGACGTGGCGCTTACAGGGTTGGACGAAAGTCTGGTGGACGAGTGTATGGTGCTGCAA
>NW_007435691.1:0-440 GCF_000475195.1 Diaphorina citri
AGAGAGGAAATATAAATCTTGCTGAGAAATTAATTTCTCTAATTGAAATATTTTCGTTCTCTCTCTCTCTCTCTCTCTTCCTCTCCGGCTTTCCCTCTCTCTCATCTTTCTCTATTTATCTTTCTTTCTTATACTCTTACTTTCATCCCTACTTAAATTTCTCTCTCTCTCTCTCTCTCTCTCTACTTTTTCCATTTTCTCTATCTCTCTCTCCTTTCCTTTCTCTCTCTCTCTCACCCGTTTTCTAACCTTTACTATTTTTGCTTTTTAGTCCGTCCTTCCTTTATTACTACTAATAATAAAAGGTATAAGGGACGGACTATTGTATTCGCTTCGGTGTCTGTCTGTCACTCTGTCGGTCGGTCGGTCTGTCCCCATAGAAGGACTTATCCAAACCTGATCGACCTATATATCAAATTAAAGGTCTTTTTACCAGGAAC
>NW_007435692.1:0-440 GCF_000475195.1 Diaphorina citri
AGTTAATTACATGTGATTTAAGTGCACATCGAATACAGCCAGCAGCACGAGATAATTTTATCCGTAGAAAAATATTCAAGGCTGTTATAATTTCATTATTAATTCGTCTTCTTTTTCTTCGCCTTTTCTACAGACGGGGTCGGCGTTTTTCGTCAGCCTCTCAATCGACCCTAACTAGGATGATTGCTTTGGGCTGACATTTGATTTTGGCTACAAATTTCTCAAGTGTATGCCCTTTGCAATCAACCTTTGATATTTTTTTAGCAAGGGAAATTGAGACTGGTATACTTCCTGTCCAAAGTACCCTAGCTAGACTAAGCTGGTCTATTCCTGTTTAACGTCTCCCAGCCAGACTAGATAGAATAACAGAAAATATGGTCATCAAATCCGTGAAATCCAGGTAACTATATTCGCAAGAACTCAATACAGGGACGTGCACA
>NW_007435693.1:0-440 GCF_000475195.1 Diaphorina citri
CCCCGGGCGGGAATTGAACCCGCGGCCTAGCGCTTACAAGGCAGACGCACTACCAACTAAGCTAACTAGGCTGGCTGTCTAACATGAACAGTAGTATAATGTAATAGCCTGCCTACTTAACATAGGATAAGTAAGTGTCTCCATTTCTCCAATATAACATATAGCCTCCCAACAATACATGGATAACATTACATAGTTTAAAGTACAGGGACGCAATTATGTTTACGATTCTCGTTCCGGATTAGGTAAAAGGAGGGGAAGGGTGAGGGGAGGGGTGAAAGGGGGTAGGAAGGGGTGAGAGAGGGTGTAAAAATTAAAGAGACGAATTATGAACGTCGTTAAGTCGTTAAAACGGTTAAGTGCCTCATTTATTACTTGACAAAACTGAAAGCGAAAGAACTGCCATGTGATTATAGGCAGTGGAGGATGTATGGTTATTG
>NW_007435694.1:0-440 GCF_000475195.1 Diaphorina citri
CGCATACGTTTCTGCGCAGTTCTTTCTGCTCCTCCGCTAGCGCGCTTGCATAGTGGCGCTACCTAACGGACGAAAAAAGCAACTGCGTAAAGTCTGACGGCACACATCTTTGAACTCCTTCATTAGAACGGAAAATAAAATTTGAATTTTCGACCTTTTACAGTTATTTTTTCGGAGTTTTGACCTCAGATTTGGATTTTTCCCAACTTTTTACATAGGGAATCGACCATTTATTCATAATTTTTACGCATATGCAATTGCTCCATTGTAACTATTGAGTTATTATTGTCGTCCCGAAATCTAAGACGGAAGAAAGACAGGGTAGGAGAAAGCCAGCCTTTCCAAGGACCTATCTCTTTAGGAATCAAGTCCGCCCCGGGCGGTAATCGAACCTAGCACTTACAAGTTACAAGAGACCAAACGAGGTGCACTACCTAGGC
>NW_007435695.1:0-440 GCF_000475195.1 Diaphorina citri
CTTAAAAACAATAAAAGTCCTGGAAGTGATGACATCACCAGTGAAATGTTGAAAGCAGCTGATGAAACAACCGTAGAATTGCTACATACTCTCTTCAAGCAAATCTGGGAAGAAAAGAAAATACCCAATGAGTGGAAGAATTCAATCATTATCCCTCTCCACAAGAAAGGAAGCAGAAGTGTTTGCGGAAACTATCGTGGCATCTCGTTGTTATCCGTTCCAGGTAAAGTGCTCGCACGTGTCATTTATAACAGAATATATCCTCTTGTTGATTCCATATTAAAGGACACTCAGTGCGGTTTTCGATCTGGGAAGTCAACTGTTGACATGATCTTCACTGCGCGGCAATTAGTGGAAAAGGCAATCGAGCAGGAAACACAGCTTTCGATAGCATTCGTAGACATTTCGAAGGCTTTCGACTCTACAGATCGGAAAATGTT
>NW_007435696.1:0-440 GCF_000475195.1 Diaphorina citri
GCCACACCCAATACCAGAGGTCCCAGTCGAGACGCCGGCGCGTCGATTCGCCCCAGCACGTAGTCCATCCCCCGACCCACTCGTTCTATTCCCCGATCCACCAAAGCGGACTTCGCCGCCAACGGCCGTAGAACGTGCGGTGACCTCCAGATGCCACGAGCGGCACCACGTGTCGGCTCGCTGTCGCGTGCCCATCGTACCTCCAGACCTTACCTACGAATGTCTCTTGGGCATCGAGTGCCATTCGCGCCCTCCGGCAATCAGACCTATACCACCAACATTTAGTTTACCGTCGCAACGCGCCGCCCCTCCGTCGGCATCAGCTCCGAAATTTAAGAGCCTGCGCGAATACGTTCGCGAAATGGGTGCAAGAGATCCCCCTCGGCCCGGTGGTCGCCCTCTCAAAGAGGGTAAGAGCCGGGCACGCCCCGGTCGCCCCT
>NW_007435697.1:0-440 GCF_000475195.1 Diaphorina citri
AAAATCAAAGAATCAGTCACTTCTTCATTCTCGGAACAAAAGTCTTTGACCCAAGTGACGAAGACGAGGGACTTAGCTCTACTCAACACCTACACCGTCACAGAGTTCAATGAACTCGAGCTTGAAAATGCTCCAAGCTCGGAAGTGACTCAGAGAGTCAGAGAGCAATGGTCGGGTTCGAGCTAAAGATAGAAAAGGAGAAGAAGAAATAAAATACTTAAAGAGTTGAGAAGAAGGAAAAGAAAAAGAAGAAAGAAGAAGACGGAAGAGAAGATAAAGGGGAGGGAAAGGCGAAAACGACAAAGACAAAAAAGACGAAGGAGAAGGCAAAAGAGTTTTTTTTTATTTAATAATTCAACATTTCAAACTCATTATGAGACCATTGAAGAAAAATAAAAATACCTAACAATGATGTACAAAAATAAATATACCTAAATAGA
>NW_007435698.1:0-440 GCF_000475195.1 Diaphorina citri
TCCAAATGAGCAATATTGTTTTTATCCACTTTTGGGGCGTAACTGTTTTTGCCGTAATTAATGAAATTAATAGGTCGACGTGCTCAAATTACAATTCAATTGTTTAGAGTATGGTTTGGGTTTTCTTCTTGGAGCATGTTTGAGTTTTCTTTGAGAAAATATCTATGTCTACATGGTTCTACTGAGGGTTCATTGATTCCTTCAGTTAGATCAAGCAGTGTTTGAAAGGATTGGGTGGCTATGGTCAGAGTCTGGAATATTCTGGATAGTATAAATCCTTTTCAAATTTTTTTTGTACATTACTAATAAATTTAATTCAATTCCTGTAGAAAACACTTCAGAGATATGAAGAAAATCCATCTAACATCTTTGGTGATTAGAAAGGTTTTTATTTACATAGGTAGGTATTTTATATCATCATTAGTATCATCTTTTTCAGG
>NW_007435699.1:0-440 GCF_000475195.1 Diaphorina citri
TATGATCCTATCTCTCTACATGCCATGGGAGATCCAGATCATGATGAAAGTAAGTATAGTAGTTAGAAAGGTTATAAGACTTATTACTCATAACTCAGAAAAAAGGGGACGCAAAGCCCAATGGAGCCAAAAAACTTGACTAGAAACGATGAGAAAAGGTCTGCAATGTGCTAAAATTGTTCGCCAAATTTTTACCAAAATGGGACACACCGTTCGGAAGATATGTCAAAAGATAGAATGTCAAGTATTTTATGGGTTTAAGGTCGTGGTTATGTACCGGGTTGAGATAGGCAAGGTTGGTGAACTAACCCTGTTTTTAAGTTACCACTCCCATGCCAAACTGTAGAAACAATATCCCGTCTCAACTAGTTCTGTTTCAACTCAGCCCGGTACATAACCACAACCTAAGGGAAAATTTTATATAAGTTTTTTTTTTTTTT
>NW_007435700.1:0-440 GCF_000475195.1 Diaphorina citri
CTACAAAAGTATTGTGTTGTTTACTAACTCCATCCTATTTACATTGTTTGCCTCTACTAACTCATCGGGTGCATCTGTCCGGTATTAACATGTGAAGGGTACAGAGGAAAAACCAACAATTGACTATAATCATCAGTGATACTTAAGGTAGAAACACACGTGAGCTCACGTGACGTGATAGTAGTGTGGCTGTCCTGAACAAGATTACTTACAATATTATGGGAAAACTTTTAATTACATCTTTTTGACTCCCCATGAGCTCACGTGACGTGACGTGATAGTACCTAGTGTGTTTCTACCTTTACAGCTTACAAAATACAGACGTATGGAAACGAAGCAAATGCGTTTTTCTGTACCAAATACATAAGACCTTGTTTAGATTGCGGGAGTAAAGGGACTTTTCAGTCTCATTTTGACAGTATAAACAAGGTTTGTTCTTT
>NW_007435701.1:0-440 GCF_000475195.1 Diaphorina citri
TGTTTTGACACTAAAAACTGACCATCGAAAATTTGACCCGATTACATTACTTTCCTTCCTATAGGATAAGGAAAGAAAAAAGGGCCCCGCAGGGACCCTTTTCTTGATTCGGTCCGAAATCTAATGTATATGTACAATCTAATTACACACTGTAATAATGTACAATACATTATCTTTCCATTTAAAATTAAAATTTAGTTAAAAATTTCGGGACTTAATTTTCTTTTTAATTCGTTCATACAATACAAATGGGAGAAGCCAATGCAAAGGGAAGGGAAGTTAGAGATAGTTGGGGTGGTGATACTGATGCGTGCCCCTACAGAGAAAGGGGTTTAATGGATATTAATGCTGGCAAGCAAAGCTCGCAAGTCCGAGTGGGTTGTTTGTACGTATGTTACAATTGGAATGCCCCACTCCCTTACATTTGTAATTCCCCCCTC
>NW_007435702.1:0-440 GCF_000475195.1 Diaphorina citri
TCATGGTTTCTTTTCAGTGTCTCGCTCTCACGAGGAGGAAAAATCTAGTCTACAAAACAAACTACAACAAGAGGTGAGTTCCTACTAGAATCATTTATAGTTTTTTACTTACCAGAGTAACAAGGTTTGCGGATAAGGCCGGCGATATAAATTACTCAGAAGATACTAATATATGTTTCAACCTGTCGAACCAACCTCGGTGGTACACTTGGTGCAGTGGTTAGTACAGCCTGCATGATGTACTTCGGATCTGGAGGTTGGATTCCCAAGTCAAGTCATGAAATTTACCGAAGTGTATCAGGGAACGACCAGCATTCATGCTTGGCATAATTAAAATTCTTTTACTTTTACCTCTTTTTTTTATCTAAATTTCCTTTAGATTTGAGCAATTTACATTTGACTTCTTCCTCAATGATTCCCAACACATTTCGGCCATTTGG
>NW_007435703.1:0-440 GCF_000475195.1 Diaphorina citri
TTAGGTCACCGAGGGTTCCCTGAAATCTTTCTTTTTTTTCCTCATTCCTCTTCTTCTCTTCCTCCTCCTCCTCCTCCTCCTCTTTCATCTCTTTGATCTTCTAGTTTGAATGTTCAATAGTTATTTACCTAGCTCTGTCTCTTGTAAAAATTGGAATACACTTTTCATAGGCAGTTTTGTTTTCAAAGCGCCAATAGGTATTCTACCATAGAATGATAGTCACGTAACATAAAGGTGTTACGTGTATATAGTTCTGGTAGAGCTTACGTTTCCTCTCGTCAGGGCTAGCCAACCTATGTGAAAGCATTGTTATACAAGGGAGGGGTATTACCCGGTTTTTACTCTCGTCAGGGGTAACCAACCTTTGTGCATTTTTAGTCCGTCCTTCCTTTATTATTACAATAGTAATAAAAAAAGGTATAAGGGACGGACTATTGTAT
>NW_007435704.1:0-440 GCF_000475195.1 Diaphorina citri
GTAGTATAGGCATCTAACTACACTCACCTTAATTTAATTACCTTCAGTAGGTACCTGCTTGGAAAAACATGGAGGTTAAGTGATCGCCTTTAGTTGCCTGGTTAGCCGGAAGACGCTGGTTCGAATCCTGACCGAGACTTGGAATTTTATCCTCATATGTTTTGGTTCATTGAACAAACGAAGTATAAGTTTCCAAGTTTCAACTTGATGGTTTTGAATGTTTTGTCCGATATTGATGAAATTTGGCAGACATTTTACTCGACGCGAAAGCATACAGAAAACTCATTATTAGGTTTTCAGCCTGATTGGTGCCTTGGGAAGAAGGAAGAAGAAGAAAAATGTGTTGTTTTGTTGATGTAAGCTAAAAATACTAGGTGTTCATAACCAGATGATGTAGGAACTTATTCGAATGATGTAGCGATCGACCTCTCAACCAGGCA
>NW_007435705.1:0-440 GCF_000475195.1 Diaphorina citri
ACATTCCAACAAATAACAGTAATGATATTAATAATGGAAAAAAAAATAAAAAAATAAATAAATAAAAATTACAGATTCTTCTTCTTACTCCTCTTCTTCTTTCATCCTCTCTTATTAGCCTAGTTAATTTGGAGAGTAGCAGGTCTGTAAGCACTAGATCGCGAGTTCAGTTCCGCCCGGGCAGATTTTATTCTAAACAGATAAGGTTCGTTTCTCGAAAGACCATTTCTACCTATCCTTCTCCATCCCGCGACAACTTGGGCTGAAGGATTTGATGTTGTATACCTATGACCTACCTATCCTTCTCCATCCCGCGACAACTTGGGCTGAAGGATTTGATGTTGTATACCTATGTTGCACATTAGGGGTTGGATGGAAGAGAATGCCCTAGGCATTAATCCCGCCCCTGAGTTAGGATTTTTCAATTTTTTTTTTTTCTT
>NW_007435706.1:0-440 GCF_000475195.1 Diaphorina citri
AGAAAATCAGTACCTATGTACCTACCTAATTTGTTTAATATTCAGTTTATTATTATTCTCGATTTGATTTTTCGATTTCACTTTCATGTAATGATTTAAAATCAAGACTCCCTTTATTCCTTTAAGTCACCCATCCATTTATTGGCTTTGCTCGGCGTAGCTTAACATAGGTGACGCTAAAACCGGTCTTAAAATAACTGAAGTGTTACCTAAAACTTTCTCGCTTTGAGTTCATAGGTCGTCGCGACAAATTTCGAGATCAGAGCTCATTTGTATGAGAAAATGTGAAAAAAAACCTCTCAAAAACCAGTTTTTTTTTTTGTTTTTTTTGGCTTTATTGTTTTCTGGACAAAATTTGCACTACCATTTTCGTGTTTCTGGTAAAAAGACCTTTAATTTGATATATAGGTCGACCAGGTTTGGATAAGTCCTTCTATGGG
>NW_007435707.1:0-440 GCF_000475195.1 Diaphorina citri
GAACAAAACAACCTATCAGCTGATATAAAGGGGCGCGTTTACACGCAAGGTAACCACGCAACGTTTACAACGTTACAATAGACGGGAAAACAACAATCTTGTCCTGGTTAGATACCTACCTAGAAAAAAAAGAAGACAAAATTGATTTAGGCATAATATTATAATATCAGTACCTACTTAGAAACAGTAATAATCTTCTCGTTCTAGAAAAAAAAATGCGTAAAAAATGTTATCACAGAAGAGAACATTCCAACAAGATATAAAGGAAAAAAAACTATACTAATTACCATGGACCACGATAGACTCAGTTATATTACAACGAACATCAGTAACGTTAATGATAGTGACATGCATGGGCACCTAACAAATGGAGGAGTTGCAAGTGGGTAAAAATTATAAATAAATGGTCGATTCCTATGTAAAAAGTTGTGAAAAATTCG
>NW_007435708.1:0-440 GCF_000475195.1 Diaphorina citri
AATGACAAGGACAAGGACTAGAACACAAGGAACAAAATACATACCTACTACATACATATTATTATTTTCATAACTCGTTTTTCAACAAAATGAAGTTTTCTAATGGACTAAATATGAAAAAAAAAAGACACACAAATGTAAAAAATGTACCTGCCAAAATCTAAAATATAAAACTTTTGTGAAATCAATCATTCTCAATCTTGCCTTAATTGATGTCCATTCCATTCTAAGGGGGATATATTATTGCAATACAAAAAAAGTAAAAAAAATAAAAAAAAAAAAAATAGTTCGTTTATTTATTTGTATTACTCTATTTACATTTCCGTTAAATTTTATGTACGCGCTTCATATGCTGCTGCAACGGGTAATTTTCCACGGCCCGATAGTCGCACATCGTACATGCGAATGGTTTCTCGCCCAAATGGATATTTATATGGCGT
>NW_007435709.1:0-440 GCF_000475195.1 Diaphorina citri
AAGAAGCGAAAATTCTTAGAAGAAATTGAACACGAAACAGGAAGACGAACAAGAAGAGAGAAAATGTCTGGGGAGAAGGAAAGAAAAGAAAAAATGGATGATGAAGAAAGAGGAAAGAAGAAGAAGAAGGAATAAGAAGATCATAAATGAAAGGGATGAAGAGGAAGAAGCAGATCGTAAAGTAAAGGCAGAGAAAGACGTGATAGACGACGGTGGAAGAAAGAGATTAAGCAAAGGGTGTAATTCTGTTGGGAAATCTGGAGCGTACGGATGAGGAAACAATGTACTTAAAACAATAAAGTAAACGAAAAAAGCCGGGATAAGGAGAAATACTAGAAGACGAAATGGAAGCTGGAGTAGAAGTGGAATACAAAGAACACCCCGACGAAAAGGTATAAGAGAACAACAATGAGAGGATAAAGAGAGAATAAACGAGAACA
>NW_007435710.1:0-440 GCF_000475195.1 Diaphorina citri
TTTCTAGCTTTCCCATTATTTTCCCGGGAGGAAATTCATTTTCTGGACACGTGTTTGGCTTCTATTTACCTTTATACACGTGGGATGGAATCCCCATTTGTTCTTATTAGACGAGAAATCTAATATAAATTTCATTGGGAGACCTTTGCCGATTTGTAAACAAAATATATTAGTAGGTGATGTAATTATTGTAAACAATATGTTTTTCCCTATACAGGATAAATTACAGTAGGAATATTTTCTTATTGTTTCCTGGAAAAGAAAATAAAGGTATTCTGAGGGTTGATTTTAAAAACTTTAGTTTGAGTTTTAATTAAGTATGAAAGTGAGATGCTGTTTACTACTTTGAACTGGGTATTGGTCCCAGTGTTAGGTTCGATCAGCATAGATTCATAGAACGATCAGCAGAATGAATAGTTCTGTGAATTAGTTTCTGGTTT
>NW_007435711.1:0-440 GCF_000475195.1 Diaphorina citri
GATGTCGGCCGTCGACTATGTGTGACACAGCTTAATAGATATCTGATTTGCTGATAACGTCATAAGTAATAACAGAGGGTAATAATACAAAGTCGTGTGATATTCACGGGCACCAGCTTTTTGTTTTTTATTATCATCATTTAAATTTATTACTTTCGACACCCTGCGTCAGCCTGGTAGCAGAGGGCAGACGGAATGGGGTTAATATTTAGGTACATTTTACAAGGCAAACATTATTTAGTGTTAGGCCTAATTATGAAGGCTTCTGACACCGATTTTTCCCCGAAGGATTTAAGGTAAAAATACACTGTTTATCACGTCACGTCACGTGAAGTCACTAGAGTGCACTCTTGCCTACACCCACCCCGTACAAATGTCATTCGTCCTTGAAGATATTATACTAAGTACTATATACAAGTCTTGTAGTAGAGTCACTAGAG
>NW_007435712.1:0-440 GCF_000475195.1 Diaphorina citri
ATTACAAACAAACAGAGATCTCAAGTTAAGTAAAAGTAGTAAAACCATGTAAAAAGAGTGCCAGGAGAACGCACTCTAGGTGACAACTATAAAAACACACCAGCAGAAAAAGTACAGGTACGGTCCGAGACTGATGTACTTTTACAAAATTGGAAAGTGCTGACAACAGGGGCTAAATGAGAAGAGAGTGGATGGAAATAACCTCAAGGTCAACCAAATTTTGGAAATGGAGGAACTAAGGAAATAGCGGACTTCTAGAAACCATCAGTTCTGTCAGTGCACCCTCTGAAGGGAGTTGTATTGAGATAAATTTAAACTCAACTTCTAAAGCCCTAATTTGAGCTTACTTCTCCAATACTAAATAGTTTCGATTGGTTCGCCATATTTTTGACTTCTTAATCTTCAGCTTTGTTTGTGAATCCTTGATTTTTTTGTGCTCT
>NW_007435713.1:0-440 GCF_000475195.1 Diaphorina citri
GGTGTTAGGTTTATGAGGGCTCCTAAAACCAAACAAGAAAAAAAAGTTTGTTAGAAAGAACTGTAACAACGGAGGCCTAATGGTCTCAAAATCGAA
Source organism: Diaphorina citri (assembly GCF_000475195.1). Lineage (NCBI taxonomy): Eukaryota > Metazoa > Arthropoda > Insecta > Hemiptera > Psyllidae > Diaphorina > Diaphorina citri. The sequence goes on from NW_007435713.1 coordinate 97, forward strand.
GAGAGAGGGAGGACAGGATAGAAAACCAGCCGTTCCGAGAACTAATTTTGTCCGTTTAAGATATAGTTCGGTTTGTTAGAAAGAACTTTAACAACGGAGGCCTCACATGGTCTCAAAATCGAAGAGAGAGGGAGGACAGGATAGAAAACCAGCCGTTCCGAGAACTAATTTTGTCCGTTTAAGATATAGTTCGCGCCGTTTCGGGTCGGAATCAAACCCGAAACCTAACGCTTACAAGACAGACGTGTTACGTCCCAAGCTAACTATAGGCTGGCTCATTCAAACATTGAAATCCCTAGCCGAGTACCTACACAAAAATCCACTTTGAAGATTGGGTGTAGGTC
>NW_007435714.1:0-440 GCF_000475195.1 Diaphorina citri
GTTCCTCAAAGGGTTCTCTCTGCTTTAAAAGACCAAGCACAAGTCCTCACGATGGTTGACTGCGGTTCAGGACGAGCCCGCCAATTTAACATGGCTAGAGCTAGAGACCATCACCCCGGTGTATAGCAGATACAAAAAGACATCTTTTCTATTCTGCTATCGCCATTCGGCGAAAGCTAAAGCCGCTACAACAACAACATATTCCAGAATAGGCCCTTCCTCTATGAATGGGAAAATGACTGTCAACCCTTTGCTTTAGCCTTGAGAATAAGCATCAGATTAGAATGAAGTCTGCTGACTGGGTTTGAGATATAATATTGTATTATATGGTTTTGTTTTACAGACGTGTACAGTGTGAACGATTCGTAGAGAGTTTACGTCAGCACAACAATGTGAATCAGCGGCAGATTAGAATGAAGACTGTGTTTGATTTGGAGCGA
>NW_007435715.1:0-440 GCF_000475195.1 Diaphorina citri
GAGGAGCAGAAAGAAATGCGCAAAAACGTATGCGCACAAACACATTAATGTGTTGCCTGCGAGGGAGCTTTGCTCGGGTATCGCCAGTATGCAAGCACGCTGGCGGAGGAGCAGAAAGAAATGCGCAGAAACGTATGCGCACAAACACATTAATGTGTTCCCTGCGAGGGAGTATTGCTCGGGACATTTGATGTGACGTCATCGTGTACGGGAGCGTATGCAATGACGTCAGAGTTCAAGATTTACCGGTATTTTTTAAATCGATTTATCTCGGGATCTAGAAGTCGTAGAAGAAAAAAGAAAATTACATTGTTCCTCGTTTTTTTCTGCTCTTTGATTTGGAAACTTCACCCACGTAAGCACAACTGTTCTATTCAATCTATTTCGAAGCATAAATCCTATCATTATCATAATGGTCCCTTTCGTTTTCTTCTTCATCT
>NW_007435716.1:0-440 GCF_000475195.1 Diaphorina citri
TCCTCTGGCCTGATTATTTCTCCTCTCCCCTCTGTTCTCCTAATACTTCCACACGCGGAAGTTAAAGCACAAGCCAAGCTTCTCTTTCGACTGATGACGCTGTTATTTGGCGAAATGGGCGCATGTATGAATTCTGAAATGTACTTGTGTCGTCGCGTGGGGAGATATGAGATTCTTGAAAACTGTACGCTCGTGATGTACCTAGATAAATTTTCCACATGATTCTAGATTTTTTTCATACCCCTACTCATGTATCTATCCCTATCTATGTACATATTTCATATACCTACTTAACTATACATATTTATATTTCATATAAATACCCATGTACGAGTACCTAATACATACTTATGTATGTATAGTTTTGCCATTAGAGTTCTGCAGCTCGTGTTTGCCCTTAAAATAGACAGCGTGTGACGGTTTTATTGTTCAGATTTGAG
>NW_007435717.1:0-440 GCF_000475195.1 Diaphorina citri
GTGAAATCCGGTTCTTGGCTCAGCTTCGTTTGGCCTGTGAGGGACTTACAAAGTTGTCTCTAAGGGACCATAAACTTAATTTCTCTCTAGGTGAAGCCTGTGAACTTTGTCAGGAAAATTTACCCAATACTATGCACCACTTTTTCTGTCATTGTATCTTCTTCAACGATCTCAGACCAAAGATTTGGTACAAAACTCAACTTAGTCTCGTGAGTTTCATTGAGTTCTTAACTAGTCCTACACCCATAGAGCTAAAAAGGTATAATACCTTTTTCCTATCAGGCGCAGAAAAGATACCTTCTCCGATTTAAATTCTATTGAATTATGTAATATTTGTGATTAAAAGTGCTAGTCTTTACTTATTTATTTTTGTATTTTCTGTACTTCTGTGTGTTAATGAACATAGGTAAAATATTTATTTAAAAAAAAAATATTAAATA
>NW_007435718.1:0-440 GCF_000475195.1 Diaphorina citri
CACTATGCCATGGGAGCTGACAAGAGTGAGGTTAATGTAAGGAGGCGGGTGGCTTGTCACCGAATGGGAGGTACACATAAAAACCTTAACAGTTATGTAGGTATACGTTTCAGCTTAACTTCATACACTTGGGTGTAGGGACAAACTGTCCTATAAAGGATGGGTTAAGCTTTTACGAATCTTAGCAGTTTTACACTTTTACATTGACATTAAGTCCATAAAAAAAGTGTATGCAAGTCTCACATCAATATGTTAGCATATCCCCTCTCTATAAGATCCTACTTATTCATGATAAATACCATAATGAAATAGATATATCTAGTCCTATCAATACGTTTAAAAACACTCTCGAATCTTTAATGTAATCTTTGTAATGTTTAATGTAATCTCGAATCTTAAATGTAAACATAGTCTCTAGTTATACCTGTTTTTCGTCATCG
>NW_007435719.1:0-440 GCF_000475195.1 Diaphorina citri
TATATTAAGGAGCGATTTATATCCCAAACACAAAGCTCTCCAGAACTTTTATACAGGGCTGCCTTGGAAGAGATACATTTGAAACATTTATACATTGCGCCAAGAGCCCAGGACTTAGAAGAAACCTAAGAAAAGATGTTGAAAATGATTTGTGACGTTACACACTTTCGTTGTTCCGTATTTGAACATATTTTTATATTTATGGAATTCAACAGGGGATAAACCATTTCCTAGGGATAGAAAGATTTTGCATTGAATAAGAGTAAAGCCTTCTTGGGTAGTATTGAGTATTGCATCTTCCAAAGATCCATTCTAATATGACAAAGGATAAGAAAAGAAATGCCACAAACATGGCCAATGGTGATAAAAGAGAAACCTACATTATTCGTCAATACAAAATATTCAGGAGATATTTAGGCATAGTTGTGGAGATTTTGGTA
>NW_007435720.1:0-440 GCF_000475195.1 Diaphorina citri
TCGATCTTTTCCCCCGATACTTCCAATGAATTCCATGATTATTCATTCCCCCCCTCCCTTCCTCTCCCTGATTTTCTTTCTCCCTTCCTCCCAGTTTTACTTTTTTTTTATTGAACAACAAATTACATTCGAACACGAACAAATATTACTTGTATCGCCTTAGCCAACAAAATTGATCACAGGTGGTACTCCGCATGTAAAATGAATACATATGTTGTATGCTATGTTGAGATATGCACCATGTAAGTACAATTACATATGTACATAGATTTGGTTAGGTAGGTACATTCGTAGAAGTCCAACATGGGGAAAATACGGTAATAGGCGATTTTATGCTGTACCTAGTACCTACTGTAGTGATTTTATACCTAGGTACTTACTACCTACAGTTTTCTATTTTTTTTTAAGTAGGTTTGAAGCTTAAGCAGTCTTCAACTATG
>NW_007435721.1:0-440 GCF_000475195.1 Diaphorina citri
ACCTAGTGCAATAATAAATCAATAAAATCAGTATATTTCTTGTATTACGATGTTGCTTGTTTTGTTTATTTTCAGTTTCCTTATTTGTTAATTAATATTATCATTAGATACTTTATTAAATCCGCGAACTAAATTTCATTTCGGATTTCCAGAAATCTCAAGTTAGATGCCTCTTTTTTCATTGTGGCAAAAATACGAAAATCTCATTTCTCGAAGTTGTAGCATTTGGTAGAAATCCGTGGTTTTTGCTACAACCCGAAATCGGTTCAAAGTACTGAAAATTACCAGACGACACCTATAATCTCCCCCGGAATAGACATCTACATATATGCCTCATTTGGTTGCTTAGGTGTGTCTACACATAGTCGACCAGCCATCGACCGATATCGATAACCATCCACACGACCTCGACAACATAGTTGATATTTCAGGGTGCACTC
>NW_007435722.1:0-440 GCF_000475195.1 Diaphorina citri
AGTTTTATAATATAACAAATAATAATAATAAATTATAACATAATATTGGCAAGACATTTCTTCACCCAAAAAGGTTATGAAGGTTTGAAGTAATAAAATTTGGGGTTGCTATCAAACACTGAAAACCAAAAGGTCCTTTTTTTTAATGCAGTTGTAATTCATTACATATTAGGAAAATAAAGACGTGCTAGGAAACATCGTTGTTGTGAAATATCCTTAGTTTCTAAGGCCTTGTCCTGCTGTCTCAATAACACAATAAAGGATAAAGACCTTTGCGAGTAAGAGTCTGCCTAATGTTAGGACCTGTCATTAGTTTTCAGGGCTTCGGCTCCTAACAAAGATCATACTCACCTGATTACAGTCGCTGAACCACAGCTTGAATTATAACGCTGGACCACAGCTTGAATTATAACGCTGGACCACAGCTTGAATTATAACGC
>NW_007435724.1:0-440 GCF_000475195.1 Diaphorina citri
CTCTCTCTCTCTCTCTTTCTATCTCTCTCTCCCTCCTACTTCTCTGCCCTAGGTATATTTTCCGTACCTTTTTTGTGCTCTTTCTTCTTCGTTCTCTCTTAGTTTTTCCTACTACTTATATCTACCTCCTACAAGACATTCAAGGTAGACGGACCAAATATGGCCAGCTTCTGTTCTGATTGTGGGGTCTCCTTATCAGATAACAACATTTCCACTTAGGGTTCAACTAACACTTAGGGTTCACCTAACACCAGAGGCGAGCATTTCTCTACATATGTTTAAATTCCATCGTTTGCAGTTTTCCCTCTACAACTACCTAAAAACGGTTATTTTCTCTGTTGCGTATAATATTTGACAGCGTTTCTATACTGAGTGAAATAAGATGATCAGGTCTTCACCAAATACATATCAACCAAGTGGCAAAATTTAGCTCCCTATAA
>NW_007435725.1:0-440 GCF_000475195.1 Diaphorina citri
ATAGTTTGGATTTGTCAATCTCAAGCGGTCAAAAACAGTGTCGTTAAAATAGTCTCTCACGCGCTCGTCCACGCTATTAGATTTTCCCTTGCGTATGAGCAGAATAAGTTTGCGAATTTGTGGACAGCAGCGCAGTAGCTTCTCAACCAATAGGGAGCCGAGGAACCCAGTAGCTCCTGTGATGAAAACCGTTTGGTCCTTGTAGAATTCTTGGATAGGTGAGGGCGTATTATCATCCCATATTATGTCCTCAGCATCGTCTTCCTTGTCCAGTTTATCCCAAATAACACTGGGCTCCCCGTTCTTGTCGTTTGAATTCTGCATGATTTTTTTTTTTTTTTATTTACAATGAAGTACCTAGTAATCTCACCGAGTCACCATTACTGCATCCTGACCAAAAACTTAACATTGTCAACCAATATCTGTGGCCTACTCTTGTC
>NW_007435726.1:0-440 GCF_000475195.1 Diaphorina citri
GATCAGGTCTTGGTGCGTGCATGTCATCCACCAATAACAGGATGTATGTCTTTCATTTGGTACCATCCGTAATATTACGTACATACATATTTTTTTTATAATTGTAATTTTATTGTAAACATATTGTACCAAATATATAATAGGACCTTGTTTAGACTGCGGGAGTACAGGGACTTTTCAGAATAACTCTGGCAGTTTAAGACAACATGTCTCAAAAGGGAGGCCTTTCGATAATCTTCCAGGTGTTGCGTTGGAGGAAGATTACTGACCTATACGCTAGGCCACTTTAAAGATACTTTTGTCACTTTAACGATAATTCTACGTAGTTCACTGCCTTGTCTACAAATTAATCCACTAGGGTAAGCCATAATTTGGTAGGGTGGAAGAGCTCACTGTGTGAGAATCCTGCCATAAAGCCTTTGAAAAATAAATAAATGATT
>NW_007435727.1:0-440 GCF_000475195.1 Diaphorina citri
TGGTAATGAAATTGAGAACTTTTTGCAGAAAAATGATTCGATGTTTCTGTTAAATGATAATCAAGTTACCCATGTAAATTCTTCGTATCGTACCTGCTCTACTCTCGATTTATCGTTTGTGTCGAGTTCTATCGTTAGCGATGTTATCTGGTCGGTTCATGATGACACTTACCATTCGGATCATTACCCGGTGTTGATTAAAATTCTTTCTCATAGTACGGGCAATACCAACACACAAAGTAAGCAAGTTTGGCTTTATAAGAAGGCAGATTGGTCGAAGTTCAGAGATAAAATAAAATTCCATGAGAATTTGGAGCTGACAAATTGTGAAAATATTGAAGAGGTCATAGAAATTATGAATAATGACATATTGAAAGCACACAAAGTAAGCAAGTTTGGCTTTATAAGAAGGCAGATTGGTCGAAGTTCAGAGATAAAAT
>NW_007435728.1:0-440 GCF_000475195.1 Diaphorina citri
AAACAATATTAGCGAGATTTGATGAAAGCAACCGGATGATGAAGGAAGAATTCGAAAAAACGAACACAAACATAGATAGGAAGCTGGATATTATTGGAAAAAGACTAGATGTCGTCGAGAACAAGGTGGAAACTAACACCAAAAAAGTGGAAATGTATGAAAAGGAAAAAAGAAAGAGGAATGTACTGATTTTCGGAATGGAACAGGAAGCAGATGAAAACTATGTCTCTTTAGAGGAAAAGGTACGGAACATGATTAGAGAAAAAATGGAAATATCAATACTTAGCACAGAGATTGATTCTATCAGAAGATTTGGTAAAACACAGAATAATAAAAGACCTATCATCATGGCGCTAACAACGTGGAAAAGGAAGATGGAGTTATTAACTAATGGGAAGAAACTAAAAAACTCAGGATACTCAATCAAAGAAGATTTCCCA
>NW_007435729.1:0-440 GCF_000475195.1 Diaphorina citri
GATAAGGGATAAGCCACTTTTTGATTATCTACATTTTACCTTCAGATAACACTTGTCAACTATTGTGCTACTTATTATAGCAATGTTGATCTTGAACTAGGAAGTGTTACAGTCCAGTTTTTCTCAATACATTCTTATTAAATATTGTGTTTCAAAGTATCTTCACATTACTTCAATGTTCACTTTAAATAAAGGAAATTAGAAAAAGTTGAGATAATCCTTCTAGGCAATGTTGATCTTGAACTAGGAAGTGTTACAGTCCAGTTTTCCTCAATACATTCTTGTTGAACATTGTGTTTCAAAGTATCTTCACATTACTTCAATGTTCACTTTAAATAAAGGAAATTAGAAAAAGTTGATATAATCCTTCTAATCAGTCAGTAGTCATCACTTTCTAAAAGTTTCTGGTTGGTCTACTTTCCAAATTGCTTCCTTTTCTC
>NW_007435730.1:0-440 GCF_000475195.1 Diaphorina citri
AGTATACATATTAGGTATTATTATATGATTAATACATATTATTATAATAATCATATAAATGATAATCAAAGTAATAATAATAAAAGAGCATTAAGAGCAGACCTCATCAAGCCTGGTTATCACCATAACCTGACATGCAGAAGGAGCGTGTTAGAATTAATCACCACCACACTTTTTTTTTTTTCAATGGAGCGAACGAATCGACTTCTAATTTTCAACTGGACGAATAAAGTGAGTTTTCATTTTTAACTCGGCGATTTTTCCTTCGGTTAATTTGTTTATTTCACCATAACTTTTGAACGGTTTGTCCGGATTTTGATGAAATTTGATACAAATGTTCAACACAATACATGAAGAAAATTTTACAAGATTGTGAGCTCGTAAAGACCACTTTTCTGAGTGAGTTCTACAAATCACGGCACCACTAGTTTTTTTTTTTT
>NW_007435731.1:0-440 GCF_000475195.1 Diaphorina citri
CTACTCCTACAGTAAATTTGCCATCAATTCAGATCATCTTCTTTTAGAAGAGTTTTGATAGAGGAAACTTTAACGACGGAGGTCTTATCGTCCGGAAATCGAAGAGAGGAGGACAGGATAGGAGAAAGCCAGCCTTATTCATGACCTAGTGTTTACAAGGCAGACGCCCTATCTTCCTAGCTAACTAGGTTCGTCGGACAATTTTTTTTTTTCACCGCCGTTTTTATTTCGTAGCAATGGAACAACTGCTACATTAGACGCTTGTGGCCTGTGTCGTAGCATGCCCATCCCGTACAATAGCAGCACCTTTTTGGTTATTCATGAATCATTCATCCGAGTTCCAAGTTTTACATCATACATTTCAGCAAAGACTCTCATGAGTTCTCTACAAAAGCTACCCAGTCTGGACAAGTAATTTCGTTGATTTAACACCTGTCATG
>NW_007435732.1:0-440 GCF_000475195.1 Diaphorina citri
ATAAAGGGAGAAAGGGAGGAGCGAGGGACAAAAGTGTGTTGAGGGGAGAAATAAAGGGGCCTCATTTGATTCGAACTTGAAAAAAGTTCCAAGTAAGTTCAGCTCTCTCTAATGATGTGAGGGAAAAGTTGCCTTATTTTAATGAACGACAAGGGCTAAAAAGAGGGAAATCGGAATGGAGGGGACAGGGAAATTTGTATAGATTTAATACTTGATAATAAAAATTTACGTCGAGTAACTAACTGCCTTCCGTAGATAACTACGAAGGGCGAAGGGATAGTTAACAATATGAACTTTACCATCGGAGGTCTTGAATACTCGTATCTCTATTTAGGCGGCTTTCACACTGAGGTAACACGTCACAAGTAGCAAGTCGCAAGATGCTACGTAGCATGCATCTTCAAAGACCAGACCATTATTTCAAATGAAACCTTCCTCAC
>NW_007435733.1:0-440 GCF_000475195.1 Diaphorina citri
GGCCCTAAAAGAGGTTGCGACCAAAACAGGCCCGAAACCATGTCCAGATTGTCCAGTTATAATAACAAGTGTTGTTACAGTGAAGTTGAGGAAAGAGGGGAGAAAAAGAGGAAAAGGGAAATAAGAGATGAGGAGGAATCAGAAGACGGGGAAGGAGAAGGGATATGAGAAAGGGAGAAAAATCGAGGAAGGCGACGTTGAAAGGAACCAAGGAAGAATACTAAAATCACCAAATAAAAGAGATGGAGAATGAAACAATGGACTGTTTGAAGAGAGAGAGAAAGAAGTTGAAGAAGAAAGTACAATTGAAGCTTCCGAGAAAGAAGAAAGACTACAGATAAAGGAAGACTGGGAAGGGGATAAAAATCGAGCGATGCAAGGAGGGAAAGAGGAAGGAAACATATAAGTTGAAAAGAAAGAAGAGAAGGAGTTTTCTTCCT
>NW_007435734.1:0-440 GCF_000475195.1 Diaphorina citri
ACACATACACACCATTTTATTGCTGGCTACACTGGATTCCGGCGTATTTTTAGGCCAGTTTAAATGTTAGCTTTTTTTCAATACCAAAACCATTAAAATCGGCTGCTTGTGTCAAAGGATATGAGTTTTTCGTGTTTTCCCTAAAGATTTCCAATTTTGAACTACTTTTATGTCCACTTTTGGAACTGGACCACTCAAGTGGATCTGCCCTCTGTTAGCCCTCGAATTATTTGCCTCCCCCCTTTGCTTTGTCAACTTTCCGCTGGAACTTTTCATCCGCGAACCTGATGTCTCCCTCTTCCCCCCCCTCCTCAATGTTCTTCGCTTCTCTTCGCCCTCGATCCATCCGCCTCTTCCTCCCTCCAGCGCTTTACCCAGGAATCCATCTATCCTCCTCCCGGCCAACTTTCCTCTTCCGCTCATCCCCCCACCATTTTACC
>NW_007435735.1:0-440 GCF_000475195.1 Diaphorina citri
GACAAGAAAAATTCCGAACACGAAAAGTGAGTCAAGTAGTACTTGTTGGGCTCTGAAGAGGCCCTGACTAAAAGCCTGCCAAGTAGGAGCGTCAAAGTACAAAGCAACACTCGACGAGACGATGTTTAACGAGAAATTTGATGATCCTATAGAAAATATTCACGTTATGACGTTAGAACGGATGAGGGTGTGGGAGTGATGAGAGAAATTGGAAGAGGTTGAGAGAAAGAAGAAGAGGAGGAGGTAGAGATGAGAGAAATTGGAGGAGGCTGAGAGAAAGAAGACTAGGAAGAAATAGAGGATAAGGAGATGGAGGAAGAAGAGAAGAAGGAAGAAGAGGAGATGAAAGAAAGGACGAGGCTGAGAGAAAGAAGACGAAGAGGAGCAGGTAGACGAAGAGGATAAGTAGAAAGAGGAGGAGAAAAAGGATGAAGAGAAGA
>NW_007435736.1:0-440 GCF_000475195.1 Diaphorina citri
TTAGTAGACATCGTACACCTAATAGTATTTATTATTATTCAATTCTAGTAAGAAATCATCTTTTTGTTACTTTTTTTTTGGGAATATGTACATAAATCATTACGAATACTGAATACCATCGGCATAAAAAAAGTATCATTGTGGGAGGAAGCACTGTGCAATGTACCTTCCTCTTTTAAAGATATTCTAACCGTTGAACCTTTGACACGTTTGGCAACGTAGCCTACTTTTTTGATGACTCCTTGCTGCCATATCCATCTGGATAGGGAATAGAGACTTGAAATTTGGTATATAGATGTCAAATGTGACAAGGATGCGACACGAAATTTTGGTCAAGACTGGTGCAACGGTTGGCGGCTCTAAAGAAGAATCTCAAGCTTGACCTCTGCCAAGACTCGTTTGACCAGTCTTTGCGAAGGGAAAGAAGGATCTCAAATTGA
>NW_007435737.1:0-440 GCF_000475195.1 Diaphorina citri
GAACATATGGAACAACACCAGGGTATCAGATATAAATGTGATTTGTGTTCAAAGGATTTTTCATACAAAAGTAGTTTGCTAGTACATATGAAACTACACCAGGGTATCAGATATAAATGTGATTTATGTTCAAAGGAATTTTCACAGAAAGGTTCTTTAAAAAATCATATGAAACTACACCAGGGTATCAGGTTTAAATGTGATTTGTGTTCAAAGGAATATTTTCACAAAAGTCAATTGACAGAACATATGAATCTACACCAGGGTATCAGATATAATTGCGATTTGTGTTCGTTGGTTTTAAATTCGAAATGCCATTTGAAAAATCACATGGAATTACATGCACACTCTGAATATTTACATAGATAATCATGGTTTGAAATCATTGTCAAACTGTAGGAATTCTGTACAATACAAAGGACATAATATTATCAAGTACA
>NW_007435738.1:0-440 GCF_000475195.1 Diaphorina citri
CTAATTGAATCGTTGCTCATAAAATCTTCGCTCATAAATTTACATTGATGACGTGTTTATGACTGAGAAGGTTTTTTTCAACCTTCGTTGCTCAGGCTTTATAATGTGGTGTAGGACTTTAGAGACTCTAACCTTCCTAAAGGTTTCATTGTGTTTACTAAACTTACTAAACGTTTTGGTATCGGTAATGATTGCGTTGTTTCCTGTTTTCACTCTTGCTTTTTATTACCGCCTTTATATTTCTAACAAAATATAGCTTACCTTTGTCATTAATAACTTTGGGTAGGTACTGTGTGTATTACCTATACCTACCAATCCCAACAAGTAGATCCATAATTGTTTGGTTTAGAATTTTACTTGTCTTTAGTAAATTCAGTATGTAGGTGTTAACTGTTTTTCTCGAGACTCTTGACTTTTCTTTTCAAAGTTTTAAAATTCCC
>NW_007435739.1:0-440 GCF_000475195.1 Diaphorina citri
TATGTTCGCGGATTTGGCGATTTTGTTCGCGGATTTGGCGATTATGTTCGCGGATTCGCGTCCCGAATCGACATTTTGTATATTTGGCAAGCCTATCCACACATAGCCGACCGGTCGTCGATCGAGCTGGTCCCTTGGATTCTCGTTTATCCAGGTTCGACTGTATTTTGTTTATCTGTTTTTAATAATAGGTATGTTACCTATCACCTATCGTACCTATGTACATATCGTACCTATGTGATTTCGCGATTATGTTCGCGGATTTGGCGATTATGTTCGCCGATTTGGCGATTATGTTCGCGGATTTGGCGATTATGATCGCGGATTTCGCGATTTTGTTCGCGGATTTCGCGATTTGTTCACGGATTTTGCGATTATGTTCGCGGATTTGGCGATTATGTTCGCGGGTTTCGCGATTATGTTCGCGGATTTCGCGATTA
>NW_007435740.1:0-440 GCF_000475195.1 Diaphorina citri
CGGATAAACAAGATATATTCTATTGATATATTCCATATCCCACCACTTACTTTCCATGTCCCACCAAGAGACGTTCATGTCCTAGTGTTATCAGAGAGCCGTTGGCAAAGAATCATCAGATTAGGTAGGTATATCAGAAAAGAAGACGGTTCCAATTCCGATTTTTGTTTCATTCCAATTTCTATGATCTCGAGTGTAGTACATTAGAATATTCTTCGCTTCTGAATGTAGGTAGATTACAATATGCAATTTCAGACAATCCACGCTGACCACAAGGCATACGATGTGAAAATATTACAAACTGGACATAATAATAATAATAATCACTTACTTCCGCTCTCAACTTCTTCCCTTCGTCGTTTTTTGAGGAAACACACATCATCATTTGCGCACTCCAGTCACCTTGATGCATCCTGCTTCCTCCTTGTTTTTATTATCAT
>NW_007435741.1:0-440 GCF_000475195.1 Diaphorina citri
CCCCCCCCCCCCCCCTCCTAACTTTTCAGAAATGTAGTTCGATCGAATTTTGAGCGCCGCAGGCGAAATTTTTCAAAAGTATTCTAATTGTAGCTGAGCATTAAAGAGAGTCAGTTTCCAGGTAAGTTTGTACAAATCCCAAAAAGTTTCGCGGGCCACGAAAATGGTCTGGCGGGCCACATGTGGTTCGCGGGCAGCTAGTTGGAAACCCCTGATCTAGAGAGTGAGTGGAGAGGGAGGGAGCTTTTTTTCGATTGTAGTCTAAAATGATAATAGCCTAAACTAGGTTAAAAGGAGCTGTTATTATTATTTATTTTTTAACTTATGCCTCCAACGTGAGAAAACTGATAGGTAGGTACATAAAAATATACGTGCATGAAGCACTTACATAGGTAGGTACTTATAATAGAATCTACGCGTGAAAAACAATGTAAATCGAG
>NW_007435742.1:0-440 GCF_000475195.1 Diaphorina citri
TCAGATGGGCGAGAAGAGACACAATACTTCCCATTTATTTATTATTTTTACAGAATAGAATAATTGAGGAGCTGGGTGAAAAAAGGGCAATAAATGAAAATCATCAAACTGAGATATTTAACTTCAAAGTTTTCAATTTTTCATCTAAATCCTTGAAAAGTATGTTTACAAAAAACGCTGCAACTCATCGAAAAAAAAGTTATCACTGCAGTTCAAACGCTGGAAGATAGAGCGCACCACGTTCTATTCAAAAAACCGTTTTGCCCCAAAAGGGCAAAAAAACCATATTTCCCTTTTTGCACCCAGCTCCTCAATTATTATTTATTTAGGATTTTGCACCCAGCTCCTCAATTATTATTATTTAGTCTGGCTGGGGGACTTAAAAGTCTGTAAACAAGGAGGATTCCAGCCTGAATGTCGCTTGCTAAAGAAATAGCAAA
>NW_007435743.1:0-440 GCF_000475195.1 Diaphorina citri
TAAGTTTTCTCCGTTCTGAATTAAAGGTTATTAAATTTTCATGTTGTAATACTTCTTGTTCACCATGTTGTCATGTTCGTTTAATAAGCTCGGGCAGTTGTGGTCGCACATTAGGGTAAGTACGAACAAAGTTGTAAAAGCTGTAAATCATTAGATTCAATTTATTAGTAAATATATTTTGTATGATTATGTGCCTGTATTAAAAATAATAAGTTAACGAAATGTACCTACCTAGTGCCTATACCTATTTTTTAGCGAAATTTGCCCAACCAGGAAAAAGTGTGAGCCTAAATTCTATCCATTGTCAGAGTTTAAACTCCATCTTTTCTCTTCTGACTCAAACAAGGTCGGCATTTTCTATAATACACTGAGAAAAAAATGTCGCGGGTCTCACATAGAAACGTTGCGGTATATGAGCCCACATAATTAGTTTGCGGCCT
>NW_007435744.1:0-440 GCF_000475195.1 Diaphorina citri
GTTAAGCACCGTTGCGCGTGGTTGATATCCGGATGAGTGACCATCTGGTCCCATTCAGGCCGTACGATGTGTCAAGAGGTGATTATTAGCCTTTGTCGCCAAATGGCAATAAAACCTCTCTTGGTAGAAAAAAATCTGAAAATCCCATCGCAAAATGATTGACATTTCGCAATCATTCATCAAACCATCAAAGAGGTCTTTTTTTTCATTTCAAAAAATCGCCATCAAAATATTTCGTGACCAACACCACAGGAAGGGTACCTAGAATACCTCAATAAATAGATAGGATTTATTTATATACTTACCCTATCTATTACACCTAGATGAAAAATGGGTTAGCCATGGGATAAAATACATGGGAAAGGACCGACCGACATAAATATTTCAAATTTTCGAAAAATGCTGAAATGCTGCTGTAGATACCTAGTATCTATCTGTCT
>NW_007435745.1:0-440 GCF_000475195.1 Diaphorina citri
AAAAAAAAAAAAAAAAAAAAAAATGGTACACGTCTACCTAGGTATGGTTATGATGGTGGGAGTACGTGAGATTGAATCCGGATACTCAAGGGATACGCGGGCGAAAAAAGGTTGAGAATCGCTGGTTTATACTGTTTATAGAGAGGGGTTACTTAGATAAAGATAATTTACCTTATTTATACTTCCGGTTAGCACTGGTTAGTCCCAAGGACGCGTCATGTAATTTAGGTTAACACAAACATGGGATTAATCCCTCGAAAAAAGGAAAACAAAATGGATGAAGAGAAAACAAAATGGATAAAGTATCACATATTTATTTGTTTGTATGATTTTTAATTTTAAGACTAGATGTTATTCTTGGGGGACCATCACTCTGGTATATGGAGTTATTCTTTGAGGACCATCACTCTGGTATATGGAGTTATTCTTTGAGGACCATC
>NW_007435746.1:0-440 GCF_000475195.1 Diaphorina citri
AAGAATAATAATAATAATAAACTGAATATTAAACAAATTAGGTAGGTACATAGGTACTGATTTTCTCTAATCACTACGAGCTGAAAAATTCCCGGAGGGCCGGACCCTGCTTGTTAATTATCTACTCTTCTAAATTGTGGCTTTTTTGGAGAATACCTACTATAAGACTGAAAGATCGCAATAAAGAGCGGAGAAACTGAGAATATTATAACTTAATACTTTTTTTTAGTGGATGTGCCAAAGGTACATCTGGTACATACTAAATAGGAAGATAGAAACACAATGGTACGAGTACTATAGGACAAAGACTGGGTTTTAAAAAGAGGTAGTAATTTTAGTGGATGTGCCAAAAGTCCTTTACATTTCGTCTTACCTTCTCTGCTTCAATTCTTTTCCGTTCTTTTTCCTCTTCTTCTTGGTTTTCTTTTTCCTTTTTCTTG
>NW_007435747.1:0-440 GCF_000475195.1 Diaphorina citri
TCACCCTGTATACCGTGCTACCTGTATCCCTGATGGCAGATTGTATTAAGATAAACAACATTCTACCTGTTCAACCTGTATGTTTAAACTTCTGATACGCTGGCAATGTTGGCATTATAATAACAGCTTGCAAGTTTTGTACTCTACCTAACCGTTATCCTAAATCCTATATTGTACTCTACAGACAGGGTGTTCAGTCTTGAACTGGTTCTTAGGAAATCAACCCGTAAAAACAGTGTTGGGGCCTTTAATTCTGTTCTGAAAACAAAATTCTCAGTTTTTAGCCTCAAACAAATTATCAGCTTTTAACTTATTAAGCCAGCCTAGTTAGCTTAGTTGGTAGTGCGACTGCCTTGTAAGCGCTAGGCCGCGGGTTCGATTCCCGCCCGGAGCGGATTTTATCCTGGTGGGATAATGTTCGTTCTCGGAACGGCTGGCTT
>NW_007435748.1:0-440 GCF_000475195.1 Diaphorina citri
TACTATTATATAAGAACCCATAATATTAGGTAGGTGCGCTCTCTCAGCACAATGGCTTCACTTGCAGAATTGTAGAACTGAAAATTATGTAAGTACTTGCACGAATTGTGCAAGCACTTAATTTGCATAATTATGCATAATATGGTAATTTAAAGAAGATAAATGCTAATTTTTGTAAGTACTAGCATAGTTGTACAAGTTTTTGTGACGTCATCAATAAAAATAGGCACAATTTCCCAACTAGATGCATAAAAATGCCACTTGAAGAAGTGTGCAAGAAGGCATTTTTATTTTTTCTCCGCTACATGGACCAGTGTGCATCTGGAGATCATAGTTTCGCATACAGATAGATATTTATGAAAAAACTTGCACGTTTTTCAACTATGCAAGCTTCTTGCACTCTTTTTTAGGCCTAAATTCGCGATTTTTTCTCTCAGTGT
>NW_007435749.1:0-440 GCF_000475195.1 Diaphorina citri
CTTGAAATGAAAAAAAAAAAAACAAAAGAAAACACAAGTTTTTCTTCATTTCTTAAACATTGTATTTTTCAAAGAATATAAATAAGTTTCAAAATTAAATATTCAATCTGTGAGATTTGTAATTCAATCTGTGCAATAAATATAATTTGATGAAACCACCCAAATTTAGTTAAAATAATTCCTCTTTCTTTATTTTTCTCTCTCTCTCTCCCTGTCTCCTTCCTCTCTTCTCAATAATTAACTCATTGCGGCTAAATTTATACTCTCACCCATTTCAGTCATTACTCACCAGAGAACATCCAATCATTATCAAACCCATCCCCCGAGCATACCTGCCAGTTTAAACTACCAGTTCCCTATGTCTAGCATGCGTTAAAGATTAGCCTGGGTGAGAGTAGGGGAGAGAGGGGATAGGTTATTTATAATTTAAGAACAGAGAA
>NW_007435750.1:0-440 GCF_000475195.1 Diaphorina citri
CTTGTCAATTTTATTATGATGTTCTTGATCTTGAATTATAATTCATGAGAGCAGTGGCAGCATGGAAAACTAAGGAAAATTGAATACAGTATGGGCCTTTACGAGGCCCATTTTGACCCTGATATCAAAATAGTGACGTTCTTCCATGTCAATTTAATATAGGAAAAGTCCTGGTTGTTGTGACAACCGGTTGCTTATCTACGTACGGTCGGTACTGTAATACTCGTATTATTATTGGTTATTTTCCATGATCATAGCAAAGTAACTACTTAGTGCATTCTGTCTCGATGTAGGAACTTAAATAGGTGCATTCTTAATAATTTCTTCATTGCAACTAAACCTAGATCTGTGTGTATGTGCATGCAAAATTGATTTTAGTTTGTTAGGTTTGGCTACGATTGTGTCTCGACCATCATAATTAGGTGTTCAGGTATAAATAG
>NW_007435751.1:0-440 GCF_000475195.1 Diaphorina citri
AAGACGGGGTATTTGCAAGAAATTAATTGTTTTGTTTTCAGTAACTTCATTCTGAATTGCAGGCCTCGATATCTTGCAGGTCTCAATTTGTAACTGTTGTTATCAGAGAATCGAATTTCAGATCGATTGTTATAGTTCTTGTAGAGGAACTCCTCATGTCCTCCACAGTATCTTCATATTTTTACTTTTTGAAGGAACATTCAACACCTTCATATCTACTTCAAAAGAAGAATTCGGACCACGACCTAACTCTAAATCATCATATTTGGAGAGAAAACACTGAGAAGTGAGAATATCATTTAACAAGAGACTGTTTCCAAAGTACATGTACTAGATTTTAACACTTTTCAAAATGTGACACACATTATTCACGTTCGCTGTATCTTAAGAACAAACAGTCAGAAACCACCTCTAAAATGAAATTTCATATTTGCTCTAAG
>NW_007435752.1:0-440 GCF_000475195.1 Diaphorina citri
TTTAAGACAAGTCATTAGAAAACATGAATTTGTTAATAAATAATATCATTTTTTATTCGTTTCCAAATTATATGAAATTAACAAATTTTTGTGTAGCTGTTCTAGATTATGATAATGACACGCTTCCTCTCCAGAAAAATACAACTCGGTTGTACTTGGCAGTGATTTGTTACGCGTTTATTGGCACCCCGCTTGATGGGGAAAGAGACATTGCTCTAATAAAATCATATTAAAAAAAAAAAATCAAAATCTGCGCTTGGTTTAATTGAGAAAAACTCCGATTTTGTTCCAACGAATCCTTCAAAATAAAGGCCTAATGGACAGATTCGTAGAAGCTTAAACCATCCTTTAGGGGTAACATAAAATACGAGTAATGGTCGGGATCACAATCAGTTTAACTCTTGGATTAAGCAATCTGATTGGTTGGTTTCTCAAATTTA
>NW_007435753.1:0-440 GCF_000475195.1 Diaphorina citri
TAAAATCCGCCCCGGGTGGGAATCGAACCCGCGGCCTAGCGCTTACAAGGCAGACGCGCTACCAACTAAGCTAACTAGACTGGCCTGGATAATCTTACACTAGCCCGAACTATCAATCCATAGATATGAGTTTATGAAAGAAATCATATCACTCCAAAAGGAGCGTTGATCAAATTGTAGTTTGAACATTAATCACCTCTGCCAAGACTCGAGATTGCTTCTACATATCTCTTTTTGCAAATCAAATTAAGGAGCGCGGTAGCGCTCCGCCCCGCCAAGTCAAGAAAGTTTGACCGCGTTATAAATTATGAAAAGGAAGTGATGGAATACCTCATAGGTACGAGAATTTATGGATTTTTTTCCATGTGAATTTCGAGGAGCTAAAGGCCTCTTATATTGTGATGTTATAAGATACAACAATTACACATGTTTGCATATTG
>NW_007435754.1:0-440 GCF_000475195.1 Diaphorina citri
TAAAGGTGTGTCCACACTTTTTCGACCGGCCATCGATCGACTTCGATAACACATCGATCAACGGCCGTCGACTCTGTGTGGACACACCTTTGGAATACCTCATTTATACTGGGCCCAACACTTCGACGCTTTTTTTTTAACCAATGAGAACAGAGTAGTTTCGAAGGCAAAATACTCTGATCTGATTGGTTGGAAAATACTCGGTGTGTGTAGGGTAGGCGCGGTGTGAATTGAAACTAATTTTCCTCTGGATTTAAGTTAAAGCCCGTTAAATCATTTAACGGGCTCGATTTTGAGTAAGTCATATCATTTTGTTTTGTTTTGTTTTGTTTTTAATTTTTCTTGCTCGTTATTTTTTATTTATTTTTATATAAAAAAACATGGTGTGGCGACAGATTAAGTAAAAATAAATAATAAATATTAATTGATCAATTCTCTGT
>NW_007435755.1:0-440 GCF_000475195.1 Diaphorina citri
GGTAAACGCAAATAATTTAAATTTAACATTGTATGTTGAGAAAGACTGAATTATTTATTTAATTTTAACAAAGAAACACATATTCCCTTATTTCATATTTTGTGAAGATTACTTTTAAGAAAACGAAGATACTAAAATATATTTCTTTTCATTTATAGTACCTATTGTACTTAAGGATGTATTCTTTTTTATCATTAATTACGAAAGCAATCATTTTTAATGCTAGCATCTAAGTTGAGCACTTTTTGCTTTTTGCAATAAGGACATCTATTTTAGAAATTCCTGAGTTTCTACATCAGATGTAATACATCATATTATTGCATCAGATTTCAACCCCAATAAAGAAATTCATGGGAATCAGTCCTTGATCTTGAAATTCTCTATCTCAAAATATCTGAAAGTTAATTTTTATACATGATCATTTGAAAGCCCAGTTCTAA
>NW_007435756.1:0-440 GCF_000475195.1 Diaphorina citri
ATCTGACATAGACTGGTCCTGATCAATTTTGCTAAATTGCGACCAGAAAGGAAGCCAGTCCTTTAAAGTACCATCAAACTTTTTCAATTGGAGCACAGGCAGTTTGAACTGCTGTGCCTGTGCACATGCATGATTTGACAAAACTTCACTACTTACTTCTGAGACTTTTACTAAGTGGCTCTCGACTAACTTTTTCACAGTTAAAAACTCAAGTTGGTAGTGGTCAACCTTACTCTGTTCTTCTTCTAGAACATCCTGGGAGAAGTCTGCTTCAGCGTCATACAGCAACTCGGCTATTTGAGCATCTTTATTAGAGATGCTCTCAATTCTCAGGTCCAGCAGTTGCACATGTGCCTCTAACCTTTCACACTTATGTCTTGACTCTGTTTCTTGTAGCAGGACCTCAATTGCTTTCTTGGTGTTGGTGAAGCTTGTCCGTA
>NW_007435757.1:0-440 GCF_000475195.1 Diaphorina citri
GCTCACCCCTTAAGGGTATTTCTCTGAAAAGAAAAGAACACAGGGAAGGGTAAAGACCAAGAGGGAAAAAAATAAAAGTTGCAGTCACAAGAGAGGGAAGAAAAATTGGACGGAATTTCGTTCTCGGAACGGCTGGTTTTCTCCTATCCCGTGTTTCTTCTCGCTTTCGGGACGATAAGACCTTAGAAGTTCCCTCTATCAAACCTCTTGAAAAAAAAAAAGGAAATAAAATTAGAAAAAAGGGATTTAGCTAAAAACTTTCAGGGGGAAAAATTCCCACTTTTTCCCATGGATTTTTCCAGCGCAAACTTTCAGGGGTGAAAATTCCCTCTGTGCGCCCTCCATTCGAAAATTTTGGAATGATAATTTTCCATTCAAAATTTCAAACTCGTTTCGTGGCCTCATCTGCACGGTTGTTTTTGACGTTCTTTTGCTTTTTC
>NW_007435758.1:0-440 GCF_000475195.1 Diaphorina citri
AAAAATGGTGTAAAAATATTGAGGAGAAAAAAGTTATGTTAACATTTATCTCCAGAAACATGCATTTCCAGCAAAAAAACGGTTCCTTGTTTTTGATTTTTCTTTTTTTTTTTACTCACAGCTTATGTAGGTACGCAGTCTTGTGGAATAAGTTTAAAACTTTACAGCAAATAACATTAATAATGGGTTTCCCAAAAAAATTGAACACTGATGAGCAATTTGCGAAAAACTAAAAAATACATGTGTTCTGCTAATTTTGTCACCCAGTGTAGGTACTTACATCATATCTCTTTTTCTCTCTTTTTTTCTTTCTCTCTCCCTCTCTCTCAATTTCATTATTACTTATTTTAAAAAGAAAGCAATTTTTTTCCATTTAATATTTCTTTCCTAGTTTAATCTACAATATATCTACCTTGGTTAAATAGGTAATACCCAAAACC
>NW_007435759.1:0-440 GCF_000475195.1 Diaphorina citri
TTTTTTGAAAAAATTTCAAAGTCCAAAATCGACCGCCTACGGCGGCCAATTTTCGACCAAAAAATTCCTATACTAAAATACTCCCCGTGTGATAAGGAATCATATAAAGTATGAAAAAAATTGATTTTTTTTTTTTTGAAAATTTTTCGAAGTTCGAAGCTACATTGACTTTGGTTGATATCTGGATGAGTGACTGTCCGATTTTTACAAAATTGTTACAGTCGCGTCCTTGGACCATACCGGGATAGCATATCAAATTTCATCGCTCTACGACAAACCGTTCTTGAGATATTTTGTTTACCACCTTTTCAAAATTTCCCATTTAAACCTGTAGTACACACATACGTACATACATACGTACATACGTACGTACATACGTACATACATACATACGTACAGACCATGGGCTAAAAATCACTTTTTTGACATCAGGGGATCCC
>NW_007435760.1:0-440 GCF_000475195.1 Diaphorina citri
TAATAACTTCATTCATTGGAATAATTATATAATTACTCGTACGTACCTAAAGGGTGGTAGGTAGGAAGTAATAACCATTAGGGATAGTATAATGTAGGTAGTGGCGTAGCGTCCATGTAGGGCGTGTATGGCGGCCATACACTCAAAAATTCCACTCAAATACCCTTAATAAATATTAACTTTAAATAATTATTGTATTCTTATTAGATAGATATTGTGATAGAAATTAGTGTCCGCCCTACACTTGGAGTTAGACCACGCTACGCCACTGCATGTAGGTATACTTAGCTAGGTAAGCTACTAATATTCCGACCTTGTAAATTTCTATGTTCACGATTTTTTGCCTTATCCACCCTCAGGCGCCGGGTTTACAAAGTTTATAACCCAAGAAGAAGAGGGAGACCGAAGATGAGATGGTTGGACAATGTCTGCAATGATCT
>NW_007435761.1:0-440 GCF_000475195.1 Diaphorina citri
TGGTGGCCTTAAATGGCGGCGCGGCATTGAAACTTCGAAAAAAAAGGCTTTAGAAATAAGGGCTTCTAGATGTTATCCACTTTTGGGTTTGTTTGGTTGAAAAAGGAACCGTCCAACATAGTTAAGCCGACATAGCGACGATATGCCAGATAAATGAGGTAGGTACTCGTATATTCTAAAGCAGTGGTTCCCAAAATTTTCTTCTAAGCGGCCCCCTTTCTTTTATTGTAAACACTCACCGGCCTTTTACTGTATTTTATGTAATTTTCCCGGCGTCTTGAAGCAATGCATCATGGCCCCCAGTTTGGAACTTACTCTTCTAAAGGAATAAAAAATTACTCACCCGTTCTATGGTAGAGCCGGTAAGCTCATCCGGGGCCGACACAATAGATCCGACCACGGACCGTCTCAGTCGTAACCGGTTCACATGGAACGCACTC
>NW_007435762.1:0-440 GCF_000475195.1 Diaphorina citri
AACGAGTACAAATTTTTGTCGATGGTGGGATTCGAACCCGGGACCTTCTGCATGGCAAGCAAGCGCGTCACCACTGGAACAACCGTGCCGAGTGGAGATCAGGTCAAAACTTTATAGCAAGAAACGACAGTAAAATATTATAACTTAACATTTTGAAGCAAACAATCATGCTTTTCACTCTATTTTCCTTTCATCCTTTGTTTTTTCTACATTCCTGTTCCTTATCACATCGCAAAAGGACAAGTAATATTGAATTGAATTATTAATAGTACATATTAAATTGAATTATTATTAATAATATAATAATATAATTCAATTCAATATGTATAAAACTTTTAATCAGCAAGTAATGGGTAAAAGAGCAGCAGGCCGGCCAAGAAATATGTGGTTGACAGATATCAAACGTTGGACAGGTCTATCATCAGCAGCAGAAATATTCA
>NW_007435763.1:0-440 GCF_000475195.1 Diaphorina citri
GTGATGCAACTCTTCGACAAGCCACTTACTATCAGGTAGAACTGACAGGTACAGCTGATCAGGTCCGCCTGTCAGGTCTACCTGATCCCTAATAGTGAGTGGCTAGCCTGTGGCGATAGCACGCCTGTGGCGATTTCAGCCTGTGGCGATAGCACGTCGAATATACCAGTTCCCGATGGTTCACTCCAGCTGGGTAACCATGTGGGCAATTACGTGCTGCTCTCTTTTGCCAACCCCACTCAGACTAGGGTGAGGTTAAGGTGAGGAGGCGAGTAGCTTGTCTCCGAATGTAGAGTAAAACCACGAGACCTCGTATAAGTCCTAAAAGACCTCGTACATTGTCGTGAAACCCCTGTCAACCGTTCTTTGGTACTTACAGACAAAGACAACTTACCAGCAGAACGCTTTGCTTTCTGTGCGCTTCTACTCCTATACTCTTT
>NW_007435764.1:0-440 GCF_000475195.1 Diaphorina citri
TATTCCAATTCTAAATTTGTAGTTTTGACATCTCCACTAATATTCAGTTTCAATAAAATTTCCACCAATTTTGTATGTCCAGTGCAGACATCTTACCAGGTATTTTGTCACCACCATCAATATGTTAATGCCATATTTGTAGATTGGTTTACCATCTTCACCAATTTTCAGTTTTCGACTGGGCCAATTTGTCATAGAATCCATCATTTGATGCATGAACAGAATTACATAATAATTTATTACAGATATAGCTTCTAATCAAAAGTTATGAAAAAGTAGAAACCCTGACAAGCGAACGGCTGTAAAAGGCCACATGAGTAATAAACTAATAGTCAAACTGTATTTTATACTCTCGATCTTTCACCCATCAGGGTTGGTCAATAGGGGGTTTCATCCGGTCCTATCACAGGGGGTTATGTCCCGGGCCTGGGGTTCTTCCA
>NW_007435765.1:0-440 GCF_000475195.1 Diaphorina citri
AACCTTACAATTTGAGTTTAAAACTAATAGAGACGACATCTGAAGAAAAGTTGCACACAGGAAAATTGGAAAAGTATTGGTTTTCCTGTGTCAAGTAACAGAAGAAATGCCACAATGTCGGAGAAAGATGTCGATTTTATTTATTCCTGCTATTCTCAGGTGGCTTTGATCTTTTGTTTCTCATTAATAATCCGGAGTTTTCATTAATAATGAATCATTGTTTCAGTTCAATTTCCCCACGGTTTTTGTTTTACCTGAAGTATACAACTATTGGAGAGGTAAATAAATGCTGGAGTTTTAATGAAAAAAACCCTTCTCACTTGAAATACTTGGAGACAGAAAATATATGAAACTATTTTCGGAATGAAGCAATGAAAACAATCATTAGAATATAGAATTCGAACAAACATGGAAGAGGGGTGAGTATATCAATATTGAGA
>NW_007435766.1:0-440 GCF_000475195.1 Diaphorina citri
TTAGAATGTGAGCTGGTACTTTTCTTCTCTTCTGGTATTTCAATTGAAAGTTTGGAAGTGGAAATTTCCCTATCTGTATTTTTTTGACCTTTAAAAATGTTGTTTAATACAGCATCATTGTTTGATATGTTTTCAACAGCTTCCTCATCCTCTGAGCTCTCACTACTTGTACGGAATTCTCTTCTCAATTTCTTTGATTTTGGTTCAATTTCGGTTGCACTTGTGTTGAGTTCTCTCTTGTTTGTTGCACTTTCATTTACAGAGGACAACTTGGAGTCAATATCATCATCAGAGAATTCAATACTAGATTTCTGTGGAGAAGGCTCTGTATCTAACCTCTCAGTATTAGCTGCAGATATTTTTCTTCGTTTGGTCCGTGGTATTATTTCTGTACTACAGTCTTCATTTTCAGTCTTTTGGTCATTTTTACTGAGTGGTTC
>NW_007435767.1:0-440 GCF_000475195.1 Diaphorina citri
CAAGTACAAAATCGCTTACTAAATCACGGGACTAAACGCACACAAATCGCTTTCGAAACAATCACAGGTCTAAATCGCACAAAGAACTATCGCAAGACTGACTTAATTATTTCAAAGCTACTCATTTTATAGGTCTCACCTAGGCTTGAGGAAGCATCCAGAATGCTCTCAAAGATCTGAGTAGTGTGTAGAAAAGTCCCAGTGACCTATGATTCATCCAGATGAATATGGCAGCAAGGAGTCATCGACCCAAAATGAAAGAACCAATCAGAATGCGAGAACTCCTTGCAATGTTGCAATTAAGGTAAAGGTCTATTTTTATAAACTCTCTCTTTTAAAAAGCAGAGGGTAGCTTCGATCTTTAACCTTTTTTTTGAGGGTCAAGTCCAAGAGGTTGAATTCTAGAACAGGTAAAGATGGTATCTATTTTTATTACTCGC
>NW_007435768.1:0-440 GCF_000475195.1 Diaphorina citri
TGATCAGTCTGTTGTCCGTAGTTTTGGAAACATTCTCTGCTGGATCGTCGAGTGATCCATTCTCCTAAATCTTTCTGTTATCATTTTCTGACATCACAGATCATACTTCCAAAGACGCGAGGGTTGAACAAGGTCCCACCTGAGGAAATTTTTATCGTCCTATTGAATCTTACATGATTAATCGGGGTTGTTTGGTTAGTCTTGGGTTTTGAAGTGGGATTAGAAATCCTTAACATAATAGTTATCATCGAAAAACATTGATCGACGAAGTTAAACCGTCCACAATTAATCGCTGTTCGTCAATAGATTATATGTTGACGCAGCTTTAATATCCTAAAATCATCAATTGGGACGCTCTGGTAGATTAATCTTTGGTTTTGAATTTGTAAATACCTAACCTACCTTTATTAGCGCGTAGTCGGCTTCAAAACCAAACCTAT
>NW_007435769.1:0-440 GCF_000475195.1 Diaphorina citri
AAAGTGAACCCTGATTGAACGAACTAATTGAGTGTCATTATACGGTCCGATGTAAGGTGAACCGTAATTGGACAATAGCTCTGCCAAATTCTACCAAAATTGGACCAACAGTTCGACAGGAACAGCCAGGCAAAATAAATGCATAATGCAAACATCTCATCGTCTACATGGTAAAAACCTGGGCATCAGAGGGTCAAGTAAAATAGGGTCATTGGGTAGAAAGAGGAAAGAAGAAAGATCGAGATGGTTTTCAAGTGCCACGAAGGAGCAAGAGACGAATGCTAGAGTAGAGGAATCGAGAATACAAATGAAGGGGGGAAAAAAAAGAAAAAAAAAACTGTGCATTGAAAAAGGTTAATGCTAATTTTATGGTAGAGGAAAAAACGCAGAAAAAGGACAAACAGAGAATACTAAAATTCGTCAAATGAAAACGAATGCTG
>NW_007435770.1:0-440 GCF_000475195.1 Diaphorina citri
TGTATAAGTATTAAAGTTTTATTACAACGGTAGTTCCGAGAAATAATGTCATGATCCAACAACCGAACCGGTAACTCTGAGGAACAAGGCAATGTGTGTGTTGTCCGATTGAGTTGATTAGTGGACAGAAAAACAGCAAAAAAATTAAATAAATTAATTAAAAAAAAAAATCAAATAAAGATTTCACTCCTCCTCCTCTTCTTCTTCTTCTTCTTCTTCTTCTTCTTCTTCTTCTTCTTCTTCTTCTTCTTCTTCTTCTTCCTTCTTCTTCTTCTCTTTATTGTTGTTTTAGCGACTTTAGCTTTCGCGAATGGTGACGGCAGAATAAAGAAAAGATCTATCTTCTTTATCAGCCACATCTGGGGTGACGGTCTCTAGCCATGTTTCATTGGCTCGTCCTAAACCGCAGTCAACCATCGCGCATCGTGAGGACTTGGGCT
>NW_007435771.1:0-440 GCF_000475195.1 Diaphorina citri
ATAACTAGTGCTAGGATAGTTATATGATGGAATTCCAACGTTATAATTGCCGTAGCCGTAGGGCTTATCAATCAAATTCGGCAGAATTGAACCATTCAATCGCTGAAATCAAACAAAGGAAGAGTCTCATTAAAATCGTGGTGATAAAAGCTCAAGAGTTCGTATTGAAAATTGAAAGTTGAGTGATGCTCAAATCAAATCAAGTTTTATTTAATGTTCTCAAATTTACATTTGGTTAACACACGTCAAGTATGGAATAGCCAGATCTTTAAAAGATTTGATCTTTATTTCACATACGTAACACGCCGTAACACAAAGGTAATACAGGAGATAAGATCGAAGAATCAGTTATGTATAGGATTTATAGGAACTTACCAAGCCTGGGATTCCTATTGAACCGTCAAGTAGACCTGTAATGAAAAATAACAATTACAGATCTA
>NW_007435772.1:0-440 GCF_000475195.1 Diaphorina citri
GAGAAAGGTATAAGGAGAGGAACTGAATAAGAAGAATATTTTCCATCAAAACAGAGAGAGAGAGTTTTTTTTTTTTTTTAGAGAGAGAGAAGGAAGGAAGGAAGAGAAAGGTATAAGGAGAGGAACAGAATAAGAAGAATATTTTCCATCAAAACAGAGAGAGAGAGAGAGAGAGAGAGAGAGAAAGTTGAAACCTTTTGACTTAATAAGGCAGGGACCCTCCCCCTCCTCCCTCTCTCTCTCTCTCTCTCTCTCTCTCTCTCTCTCTCTTTTTTTAAAACCTTACTTTTTTTTCATTACTTTTCGTTTACCCTTTCACCTTTCATCAAAACTGTTTGTATGGGGAAATATACGTAGGTACCTATGTGACGCGACGCCAAGATAGTCAATAATGTATGGCAACATGGCAGAAATGACATAATTAAAGGCTGTCTCATGGC
>NW_007435773.1:0-440 GCF_000475195.1 Diaphorina citri
GAGCACACAAAGTTTCTTACTCTCTCCATGCTCTTTTCACCTCTTGCCTTTGCACAAAAACCTTTAATGTTACCAAAAGCTTTCCTTAGAATTTTCACAGCACAATGCTTCGTGTGTTTTTGTTTGCCTGGATTTTTTCTACTATAAATGTATCTTCCAAGGTACATGAAATTTGTTAAAATAATTGAACATCTGAGTGGAGTCGAGAAAAGCCAACGCCCTGACATGATCGCCCTGATGGTCACCCATCCGATTAATAACAACACGCAACGTTGCTTAACCTTAATAATCCACATGGAACTGCTTCATTCAACGTGCTATCGCCGCTGTCTATAAATATAGAGGTTTGAACAACCCTAGGGAGCAAGGAGCATGAAGAAAATTCATTCCATCCATGGCAAATAAACACTTGAATATTTCTATATTTGAACTTTGTGTCA
>NW_007435774.1:0-440 GCF_000475195.1 Diaphorina citri
GATTTCTCCTCTTTTGCCTTAATTCTCTATTGGCTTTAGGGACGATAAGACCTCAACAGTTACAGTTCCCTCTATCCAGCCTCTCATGAAAAAAAA
The DNA here is from genome assembly GCF_000475195.1 of Diaphorina citri. Classification (NCBI taxonomy): domain Eukaryota; kingdom Metazoa; phylum Arthropoda; class Insecta; order Hemiptera; family Psyllidae; genus Diaphorina; species Diaphorina citri. The sequence goes on from NW_007435774.1 coordinate 97, forward strand.
AAGTATTATCAGTGGAGACGCCTCTTTTCTTTCTCACATAAAAAATCAATATCATTGGTGGAGATGTCGAAATTCCGGCTTAAAAACTACTCGTAATGCGGAGACCTCTAAAAAAAAGTAGGTACCTACTTAGGTTGAAAATCTGATAATCCCTGTGTGAACTTTTACAGAGATCTGTGAAAATGAAAGAGTTTTGGATTTCCCCTACTCTTTATTTTTTCACTAAAAATGATTTTGGGTGAGTAAATACACTTGGCTTTATGTTTTACGTATACTTTTATTAAATTACAGATGGATCCATTTCGGCTGTTACGCCATCACAGTGTATTATAAATAATCAGTAA
>NW_007435775.1:0-440 GCF_000475195.1 Diaphorina citri
ACCTTGTTGTACTGTGGAACATGGAATTAGAATCGATATTATTAGGGACGAATAAGAAAGCGATTTACGTCTCCAACTCTAGAGGAGAAAGATTTGATGAAAGGAAGAGGACGCGGAAAGTAAGTAAGTAGCGGCTAGAACTCGGAGAAGAGGTACAATCGATCGACGTTATAGGAGCTAGAACTCTACCTTTGTGTACTACTTATACGTTTAGGATCACTTTTTACACATCCCTAGCCTAGAGAACCAATATTTGGTCTACTCTAATGCTTTATTTATTTTTCAGTAGGAACATTGAACCAATCAATGGATATGTCATTATTATTTCCATCCAACTCATATATTATCGTCTACCGTTAATGTACATAAGTACCTAGATATATGGACTTACATTAAACAGAAATGTCCCCCCTCCTCCACCTCCGCCATAGAATTGAATA
>NW_007435776.1:0-440 GCF_000475195.1 Diaphorina citri
TGTTCGCGGATTTGGCGATTATGGTCGCGGATTTGGCGATTTTGTTCGCGGATTTTGCGATTATGTTCGCGGATTTGGGAATTATGTTCGCGGATTCGCGTCCCGAATCGACATTTTGGATATTTGGCAAGCCTACCCTTAATGACTCTTGTGACAAGCTGACAAGCATCTTTATGTTTCACACATTCCTTGCTTACTATTACGGTAATGACATTACCACAAAAGGTACAATGTAAGACGGTGAAAAAAATTGGCAATTTGAGCCATGTGAGTGGGATCGTCATGTCTTCTACCTTTTGTTCTATCAAGAACCAAGTAGGTATGTGCTTGTAAAATATGAATATTAAACTTTGCGATTCTTGCGAGTCCTCATTTTATTAAAATCCACATACAGGAGGATTCGGAAAGTCCGCTGTGTTTTGTTCCAAACAAGTTGGTTG
>NW_007435777.1:0-440 GCF_000475195.1 Diaphorina citri
AACAATTTTTGTAAAAAATCGGATATCGGACAGTCTCCTGTTCAGATACTAAACTAACCTAACCAGCTAACCACACAGAATTTTGCTTAACTTCCTCAATGTAACAGAAACTCGTGTGATGTTCACACCAGTTTTGTTTGGGCTCTTCTCGTTAGAATTCCCCCTTTTATTTTTACAACAAGGGTTTTCTTTTGTCCCCTAAAATTCAATTTTTTTTCTGTTTTTGTCACCGCGTTATGTGGTTATTTCCTAAGATTGCTATATCTTCACATACAATTCTCCAGGACCATGTTATGGTATTCGTGTAGTATTTGTTCGTATAATATTGTTATTGCAGAGTTTCCTCCAAATTGTCTTGTATGTTTTGCTATACGAGGGTTACCAGTAATAGTAATGTCGCAGTGGAAAGCAATAGAAACCGTTGTTCATAACCCTTTTTT
>NW_007435778.1:0-440 GCF_000475195.1 Diaphorina citri
GTTCGCGCCGGTCCTCGGTTATTATATCATATGGTAGATGTCCAGTTGTTGGAGGTAGGTGAATAGTGAGGTGACACCCTCTTCGTCGTCGCCGAGTGAGGGAGGTGGATGAAGAGAAGAGCGGATGTGATCGTGGCGGTGACAGGAAAGGATATGTCGGACGGATAGTGGGGCACCGCATTGACAGATGGGAGGGGCGGACTTTGTGAAGAGGTGGTTGTGGGTGAGGCGGGTGTGTCCTATTCTCATTCGGGTCAGTATCACCTCTTTGATTCTTCTATCTTGATTACTGGTGTTCCAGTGTTTGATGTAGGGTCGGATAGATTTCAGTTTGTTTGTGCTAGGCACATTATTCCACTGATTTTGCCATTCAGTCTTCATTAATGAAGCAATGAATGGCTTTAAGTCTTCAGGGGTGCATAGTTTCGAAGGGGCCAAGT
>NW_007435779.1:0-3117 GCF_000475195.1 Diaphorina citri
ATTCCTATGTGCGGAGTACAGTATGTAGGACTATTGCACCCAAAACAGTACATTTGATTTCATTTATTACTTTTGAAGGCAAACTCTATGGCATTGTTCTTAGGCTTGCACGCTGGAGGTTACAGATTCAATCCCTTACAGAGGCAAAAAATTTACTGCTCTTGGACTTCAGATTTCTCATGGTTTCACTATCTGTAAGACCTAAACTCTACACCGTGCTTACCTTTCTCCAACAGACTAGGGTGAGCATTGTCCTTGTCTATTTTGGTTTTGATTCGTTCGATCACACTATCACATTGCTCCAACACTAGCTCGTCTGGACTTTTGCCTTCTGAACTGCCACCCTCCCTGGGTTGAACCTCCATTATGGTTTGTATTACCTGAGGACACACAGAGAAGAAAATAAATGGTTGTTAAGTCTTTGCTTAAGATAGAGATAGGGGGAACTGTAACTACTAAGGTCCTATCGCCCCGAAATCGAGGAAGGAAAGGATAGGAGGAAGGCAGCCGTTCCGAGAACGAACCTTATTTGTTAAGGATAAAGTCCGCCGCGGGCAAGAATCGAACCCGCGTTCTAGGTTCTTTATTTATAATTTGTGAATTTAATCTGTACCAAATACTTGAGACCTTGTTTAGACTGCGGGAGTAAAGGGTCTCTTCAGTCTCATTTCGGCAGTATAAACAGGGTGTATTCTATTCTATTTTTCTTCAAATACTTTAGGTAGGTAAAGAAGATATTAAGGGGAAAACCAAAGAAAACAACTTACATTCTTAGTCTCCTTCATCTGGAAAGCAATATTCGCGTTGTCATGCATGCCAAATATCTCTGGCTCTTCAATGATGGGCAGTTCCTCCACAAACTCCCTATACATCTCTAGCGTGTTGCACTCCTCTGTCTCGGGGCAATAGTAAGTGCCCGAGGCAGAATAGACATAGTCTGGGGCTAGAGTGTGGAAGCCGAAATAGGTGAGGAGGATGGTTTTGAGAGTGCGCTGGTCCCAGTAGTCTGTCACTCGGCCTCCGTAGTTCACCTCACCGAATGTGTAGGTGAGGGCCTCCCAGGGTATGGTATCTGCGGAGATAAAGTTATGATATATCAGAGCTTCTTGTGGTATGGGAAAAAATGTATACCTCGGCACCTATACTTTAAGGCACATTCTTTTACATCCATGCCTATCCAAGAACGGAAAAGTTCCGCCCTGGCCGGGATTCGAACCCAGCACCAGTCAGTGCTCTTGACCATTCAGTCACAGAGGTGGGCGGGGAATGGTATCTGGGGACAGTTCATTATTAAGAGCCTCCTACAATATTATTTTTTACACTTCTCTGTCTCCACTAGTTGCAACACTTTCCGCTACTCAACCGTACATTTTCTCTCACTCTTAGCGTTCAAACCTAGTGTAATTCCCACTGAACCACAAGGGCTACTAAGGGTACTACATATATGTACTGTAAAGTGACATTAATTTGGACAGAAAGACTAGTACTCACCCTGAGCGCAATACATCTTGAGCGTGCCTAGAGGGCACTCTAGGTCACTATCCTGAAGGGATAATGTTCGTTCTCGGAACGGCTGGCTTTCTCCTATCCTATCTTCCTTCTCTCTTCGATTTCGGTACGATAAGACCATAGCAGTTACAGTTCCCTCTGTCAAACATCTTTAAAAAAAAAGTTCTCAGACTATCCAAATCTCTTTTTAGCGTTACCCAGGAATCCCAGGATGCACCACGTTTTTTTTTTTTTTTTTTTTTTTTAAAAAAAAAAAGAGGTTTGATAGAGGGAACTGCAACTGCTATGGTCTTATCGTCCGAAATGGAAGGAGAAGAAGACAGGGATAGGAAAAGCCAGCCGTTCCGGGAAAGAACAATTATCCCATCAGGATAAAATCCGCCCGGGCGGGAATCGAACCCGCGGCCTAGCGCTTACAAGGCAGACGCACTACCAACTAAGCTAAACTAGAAAATGAGTTTAAAAAAAAAAAACATTGAATTAAAAATAAGTACCTACAGAAACATGCAGATTGCTGACACATAGGTAAATAGAAACCACCGTTAACCCACAGGTAAACACGGGTGGCATGCAGAAATGTTCCAGCTTCGACACCATAATCGGAAAAAAAATTGCACTCAAGGATTTCCGTTCGTTTGCTAAAAAAAAAAGTAAATCAAGGTGAGGGGTATCTGTTAACACAATCTGTCCCCAATCTGTCCAAGTTATGGCCATTCATGAGTTGACACCTTCCAACCCTTAAAAATTCAAAATTTTCTGAGCAAAGCTAGGTAGCCTAATATACAAGAAAAAGAGCACACGAGGTACAACAAAATGCTCAACACAAGTAATTGAAACCCCGCCCTCCTGTGTTACTACCCAGGCGAGCGTCTCTAAACAGACCACTACAACACCAGAGCTAGGAGGAGGTATCGTTTTGGCCTTTTTTAGGTGAAAAAGTAGAATAGGTACAGAAATATGCCAGACACATAAACACTGTCAACCACAGAGTAACACTCTCACAGGGCAGAAATTTCCAGAATCGACACCCATTATAAAAAAAAAAAACGAAGGAAATAGGTTTCTACATTGAACTTTGGCCTAAATGGTTAGTCCAATAATGAGATATTTGGTAAAAATGTTCACAGTATTCCAATTGTTCCCTTTGGAATTTTGGGGCTGATCAGGCTTCAGACGCCGTTCAACAAGTACGACCACCGACAATACTCTAGAATCTATCATGTTACATTTTCTTGTGTACAATAGCGTATTGGGGCGACACGTTTTAATAGATTCGTCTGCCAAGAATCCGTTGACGTATTAGTTCCATGCCCGGTCTCAAATGCCTAATCGGTACCCATCATCTCCACAGTACTTGATATTCTCCTGGACATTTCCTTCTATGCTAACATTTCATGAAAAAACTGGACAACCGTTCGATTATGTTATGATGAAAGGATCAAATGTTACTTACCTACAGAAACGAGACCGATAAATTTTAAATTGATGGTCACAATAGTATTTAATGAAAAGACTACGAAAAATAACTAAAGGTAGGCCAAAATAGAAATTAAAGACAAAACGATCAAAAGCGAACTATTTAATTTACCTCTTCTTCCTCTCTCCAAG
>NW_007435779.1:7472-10396 GCF_000475195.1 Diaphorina citri
TAGCCTATGTCACCCGGAGTTCTTTTCTTAACAACCACAAAAAATTTCATCAAAATCGGTTGAGCCGTTTTCTCGTGAAAAGAGGACAAAAACGGGTGTATTAGGCTATTTTCTTCACGTTTTTGAACCGCCGCCATTTTGAATCAGGATGGAATGTGAAAATTTCAAGTAGTCTATGTCACCCGGAGTACTTTTCTTAACAACCACAAAAAATTTCTTCAAAATCGGTCGAGCCGTTTTCTCGTGAAAAGAGGACAACCAAAGGTCTATTTAGCGTAACAGACAGACATACACACATACAGACAGACAGACAGACAGACAGACAGAAATTTTTCTAATGTGATTTTTGGAATCGTGGATGCATAAGGAGTAAGAATAACTAAAAATTTCACGATTCTAAGCAATGTACAGACAAATCTACAATTTCATTTATATATAGATAGATAGAGACTCACCTCTTCACCCCCTGCCTTCCTGTGGGCCAGTTCTATTTCCTCTTGACTTAGAACTACATTGGTCATTTGGAAATCTATCTTGAGAGTATCTATGGCAATGTCGTGACGTCTAGCATGTGTTTGTAGACACCCCGTCATGAAACCTGAGGGTAAAACATAAATCAATTAACACTTTAAAGTAGAAGGTATAACTACACCTATTGTATCTAGTCTCTGTATTAGACCTCTGTATCCAATAACATTTGCAAGTATCACTACATAGTGCATAACAAGTACAAGAAACTTTGCTGTGAACCTTGATCTCCATTTGAAACTAGTGGACATGCTATGACCTTTGACCCAAACTCGTAAAAGTCCAAGTTTAGGTTTAAATGATACGAAATGTATAAATAGGTGAAAAGCCCATCTTTTTTCGTTATTCAATGACCGCCACTCACGCTCAGACAGTCTGACAGTTGGGTCTCTCAGACAGTCTGAAGGTTTTCCCGCCACACATGTTCCGACTATCTGACAGACCGTCAGACGGTCTGAGCGTGACTGGCTGGCATAAGATCCTAGTAGCATACTATTCATCAGAGTTTTTACCTTGAGGGAAGAAGAAGCCAGAGATCCAAAACGACACGGGTGGACCATGGTTAAGCCACACGGCTATGAAATCAATACGTAGCGCCAGATCCTTGATCCAAGAACCTAATGATTTCAGCGAGGGGTAACATTTGGCGGACCAAAGTTTTGGAACCTGGGGAGAGAAAAAGGGTGGATGTTAGGCCAGACACTATCAGGTAGACCTGACAGGTACACCTGATCAGGTGCGCCTGTCAGGTCTACCTGATATCTAATGAGCACACACATCATCAGGTAAACTTGACAGGCGGACCTGATCAAGTATACCTGTCAGGTCTACCTGAAAGTGAGTGTGAGCCGTTCCAAGAACGAACATTATCTGTTTAGGATAAAATCATACCTGGGGGGGAATCGAACCTACGAAATAGCGCGTACAAGCCAGGCGCGCTACCTTCCAAGCTAACTAGGGTGGTAGAAGTGGTACAATGTTGCTTTAACTTCAGTGATCCATTGAGAATTGGTTCAACGAGCTATTGCGGCTGATCTTCATAACATTTGGTTGGGCTCTATCTTCTATAACTATGTTACTCACCTGATTATTTAGAAAGCTATTGTATACTTCTTCCAACTCATCATTCATGACTATAAAGCCTCGGATGGCTTTCTTCAAACTCTCCAATGATGTATGTATATTAAGCAGAACTTTATTAAATCTATCAGTCTCTTGCATAAGTACCGTGGTGAGTGATGGTAGGCGACCCTTGGCATCTGAGGGAGAAAAGACGGGGAATATATTAGAATATCTACATTTTATTACTGGTACCGCCCCGGGCATCAAACCCGGGACCTTCTGCATGACAAGAAGGTACGTTACCACTGGATGTCTAGACTAACAGTGCATTTACATTGAAATGGGGGTCTTTTCTGACGAAATTCCTATGTGCGGAGTACAGTATGTAGGACTATTGCACCCAAAACAGTACATTTGATTTCATTTATTACTTTTGAAGGCAAACTCTATGGCATTGTTCTTAGGCTTGCACGCTGGAGGTTACAGATTCAATCCCTTACAGAGGCAAAAAATTTACTGCTCTTGGACTTCAGATTTCTCATGGTTTTACAATCTGTAAGACCTACCTAAACTCTACACCGTGCTTACCTTTCTCCAACAGACTAGGGTGAGCATTGTCCTTGTCTATTTTGGTTTTGATTCGTTCGATCACACTATCGCATTGCTCCAACACTAGCTCGTCTGGACTTTTGCCTTCTGAACTGCCACCCTCCCTGGGTTGAACCTCCATTATGGTTTGTATTACCTGAGGACATATAGAGAAGAAAATAAATGGTTGTTAAGTCTTTGCTTAAGATAGAGATAGAGGGAACTTTAACTACTAAGGTCCTATCGCCCCGAAATCGAAAATAGAGGAAGGAAAGGATAGGAGGAAGGCAGCCGTTCCGAGAACGAACCTTATTTGTTAAGGATAAAGTCCGCCGCGGGCAAGAATCGAACCCGCGTTCTAGGTTCTTTATTTATAATTTGTGAATTTAATCTGTACCAAATACTTGAGACCTTGTTTAGACTGCGGGAGTAAAGGGTCTCTTCAGTCTCATTTCGGCAGTATAAACAGGGTGTATTCTATTCTATTTTTCTTCAAATACTTTAGGTAGGTAAAGAAGATATTATGGGGAAAACCAAAGAAAACTTACATTCTTAGTCTCCTTCATCTGGAAAGCAATATTGGCGTTGTCATGCATGCCAAATATCTCCGGCTCTTCAATAATGGGCAGTTCCTCCACAAACTCCCTATACATCTCTAGCGTGTTGCACTCCTCTGTCTCGGGGCAATAGTAAGTGCCCGAGGCAGAATAGACATAGTCTGGGGCTAGAGTGTGGAAGCCGAAATA
>NW_007435780.1:0-440 GCF_000475195.1 Diaphorina citri
ATTTGCGTTTTAAATCGTTTTGGCAACCGAAGCTTTGGGCAGATGGGCAGTCCGTCAAATTTTATTGATTGTTTCTCTGTAACGTCATACGTGCAGGCTAGGAAAAGGAAATTTTGCAAAATACTCTTTTGTGGTTGGTCAATTAAAATTCTTTATCGGCATCGCGTCGAATATCGGATTGTGGCGCCAGTCTGGCTCCCTGTGGCACCGAAGAGGCGCACAGAAGGGCACAAAGTTTCTTTTGTACTCTTAAAGTCAAAACTCGGAACACCCCCCCAGTGGGAACATTTAAACTTGGGAAAGAAAATTGTGAGAAAAGCGGGGGTAAAAAAAAATACCAACAGAAGTGAAAGCTGCCCGGGTTAATTATTAAAGTCTGCTGAAAGCTTTCCGAAAATCTGAAATCTGCGAAAACGGTGGATTTTTTTTTTTTTTTTAAG
>NW_007435781.1:0-440 GCF_000475195.1 Diaphorina citri
CTACACCTCTCGGCCATGTGGATATTACTGATGGTTCATCATTTGAGAGGCAATACTGTGTGTGGTAACTTGCCGTTTTAGATATAGCATATAGCTTTTATTTTTTGTCCAAAATTCCTTTGGAGTGTGTAAAATAAATATTATACCCTTAATGAAAAATCGGACCGAAAACAACACTCACCTTCACCTTATCCTAAGAGGATACGAAGTATGAAAAGAAGAAAACAATATTCTGACGTCTACATAACACTCACCTTTTGACCAAGTAAATCTACTCGCACTTCCTTCTTCTAATATTTTATTTTGATAACGTCAACTCCATGTAATCATGACAAGAAAAGTCACAGTACAAAATGCAGTCAAGCTTCGTAAAATATGAAAAATTCAAATCATATTATATTAAATAGGTCTCGTCATTTTTTCCACGAATAAAATGAAAA
>NW_007435782.1:0-440 GCF_000475195.1 Diaphorina citri
AGGGTTCAAATTAAGATGAGAAAGCCCGTGATGACTCCGTCTCAAAAATTCTCAATCTAAACCAGACAGATTATAGTTTGATTTGAAATCCTATCAAGTACCTTAGTAAACCGACAATACAAACACAATGGAATCATAAATTTACGAAACTTTTACATTTCTACCGACTTGAATTTTATGGTTAAACCAAATTTTGAATATTTGGATAAGGAAGAAGGAATTTGATTCACGTACGATTTCCAAATAACCAAATATATTATGCAAAATGACATGCAAATTGAGAGCCAAAAATAGTCTTACAATAGCTTACCATGTCTTGTTTATTGTTTGAGATCAATGCAAATTGAGGGCCAAAAGAATTGTCTTACCATGTATTGTTTGAGATGCAAATTTACAAATCGATATTCATTGTACATACCTGAGAACAGAGGAAAATCACA
>NW_007435783.1:0-440 GCF_000475195.1 Diaphorina citri
ACCAAGCATTTCCCAGAAACCACGCCACCAACCTCTGAGCACGCTAAGGTTTAATATCGTTCATTAAGGTTCAAAACCTCATTGCTGAGGTTCTGAATTCGATCATTACTATCAAACCTCAAGGTCTTATGCAATAGGGATAGAAGACCAGATGAATGAGATAGTGAAATACTTTGGTATCTCAATAGATGTGGATTGGTTTGATGTACAATGTTCGTTTGTAAGATTCGTGTGAAGGTTCTGGTAAACGAGGCTTAGAAGTTGTGTTGCTTGTGATACCTGTAGAAACTGAAAGTCAAGATGTATGTTTCAGAGAACTAGTACGATTGGTAGCTTCTTGTTCAAGCATTTGGTACTCAGTTCAATGACTTGTAGACCTCACTCAGAAACAATAGCCTTTACTGGACTCCCAAAGGTTCAAATTCCAATGAGGAAGTGTC
>NW_007435784.1:0-440 GCF_000475195.1 Diaphorina citri
TCAGCCTTCTAATTCCCGTTGAACTGGTCAATTAGGACACAAGAAAACAAAACAAGATTAATATAGCATTTTAGCTAGGGAATTTAGCTAAAAGTTCTCTATTTAAACAGGGGCAGACACAGAGTCAACAGATCTCGTTTGCTATTTAAATACCATTTGCGCATGTCCAAAATGTTTACCTTCCACATTCACCTGACTCTTGAGTTTTTCCGACGTGGGTTAATGAATACAGCCTACGTATTATCATAATAAACAAAGGTTTTTGTTTACTTATTATTATTACTTTCTATTTTTGTATTGAGTTCACAACTTTTGAAAAAATACTAGGGTAACTGGAAGGAAGTAGGTACCTATTTATATGTAGAAAACTTTTATCTTGACCCCAAGAGCTTATCTCTGTATTTCTCTATACTTTAATTTGTGAAAACTAACTTTAACAG
>NW_007435785.1:0-440 GCF_000475195.1 Diaphorina citri
ATGAAGAATGAAACTAAATACTCCCCATTAGGTAGCTCGTATTTTGTTGCACAACTTGACTCAAGAGTTACCTAAGGTAGTCAAAATTACAACCACATAACACATCCTTTCTCCTATTCTGTTCTCCTTCTCGATTTAGGGATTGGTATTGGTATAAGTAGGGCCATCGGCTATCATAAACGCCCTTGGTCACTGCGACCTGGTTAGATCTTTCGTGACATTCCCTTTATTTTTTCTAGAAGAGCCCTAGACTTCTTACGAAGGCCAGGGTTCTTTTAGGACTGATTTCCTTGACTTCTTTAGGTGTTGTAATCATCCTTGAGAAGTATAGCAGTCGTTTGTGAGAGGCAACACCACATTCGCACATGATGTGTTCCGCCGTTTCTGGTGCCTCTTTGCATAGACGGCAGGTAGGTGTCTCAGCTATACCCATTTTGTTT
>NW_007435786.1:0-440 GCF_000475195.1 Diaphorina citri
TATATTGATTATGAAGAAAAATTAAAAATAATAAATTCTTTGTGTTTAATTAAAAAAAAAATTAAAAATATAAATGTTGAAGATATTCATTCTTATCTTGAGTTTGAGCTTGTTAAATATAATGGAGATTTAGGAAAAAAAATTTATTTAGGAAAATCGAGAAATGATCAAATAACAACTATTACAAAACTTATGTTATTAGATGAAATTGAAAAAATACATATTTTATTAGTGTTTATAAGAAAATCTATTATTAGTTTAGCAGAGAAAGAATATAATTCTCCTATGCCTGGATTTACTCATTTGCAAATTGCTCAACCAATAACAATAGGACATTATCTATTATCTTGGAATGAAATGTTAAAAAGAGACCATTTAAATTTACTAAATTGCAAAAAAAGTTTACAATATTGCCCTTTAGGATCTGCAGCTTTATCAGG
>NW_007435787.1:0-440 GCF_000475195.1 Diaphorina citri
AGATAGTAATATTATTAGGTAGGTAAAATTAGATACGTATAGGAGTACCAGGTTGTTAAAGGGTTTTGAATTATTTTCAACCCAAATCTCATGTTCTTTTCCTTTATGCATTTATTTGATAAGAGCAATACTTAAGAATGATTTGTTGTAATGTTGTTTTACAAGATTTTTTTCCAATGTAGTTATTTTGGAGAGTAGTTTGCTCTTGGAAGTGCTAGATCACAGGGCAAATGTTTGCCTAAACAGATATTGATAAGTTTGGTTCTCGGAACAGGTCGCTTTTTCTTATCCTGTCCAACTTTTTCCTATCGAATTTGGGACGATAAGACCTCTGTTGTTATATTTCCCTATCAAAAAGTTACGGGCATAGTACGCCTAATTCATCCTATTCTTTTTATTTCTACTGTGGATTTCACTCATCAATCTCAGTCTATCCTTCC
>NW_007435788.1:0-440 GCF_000475195.1 Diaphorina citri
TGTTAACTTACAAGACTTTTTATCGTTCAACGATGATAATACGAGAAGAAAATTTGGTAGCAGAGGCATTTTTCAAAACGAACCGTCACGTCAGTACTGTTCGGCTAGCCACTCACTATCAGGTAGATCTAACAGGTACACCTGATCAGGTCCGCCTGATGAGCATAACACACTATCAGCTAATAGACCTGACAGGTCTGTTAGCTGACAGTGTGTTAGTGAATGGCTGGCCTTAGTATGGAACCTAATCAGGTCCGCCTGATGAGCATAACACACTATCAGCTAATAGACCTGTCAGGTCAGTGTGTTAGTGAACACACTATCACACTATCAGTTAGTGTTAGTGAATGGCTGGCCTTAGTATGGAACGGAAATGAATGTAGGCATTTCTCCATGCCCAGCAATTCCAAACTCCCAACTGATGAAACACATTTCTACAA
>NW_007435789.1:0-440 GCF_000475195.1 Diaphorina citri
TTTCATATGAATGTATGTAGTCTAAGAAGGAAATACGAACAACTTGAAGTAATATTTAAAATACTGCACAATGTTTTCGATTGTATAGTGTTTAGTGAAACACATACAAATTATGAAATAAACCTAAATCAATTTTCTTTAGGCGATTACAAAATCTACCAGACAAAAAATAATAAAAGAAAAACAGATGGTGTTGTAGTTTACGTTAGGTCATCTTTGTCTCATGAGGTGTGTGAAGTAGAACTCACTGATTGTAATTGCTTAGTACTAAAGATTAACAAGAATAACAAAAGCTATACTTTAACCAACCTTTACAGATCACCTCAGGGAAAACAAGATATATTTATTTCAGAAATAAAAAGGTTTTTAGAAAAATTTAAAGATGGAAATACGTGTCAAATTATCACAGGAGACATTAACATAGATATATCACAAATTAG
>NW_007435790.1:0-440 GCF_000475195.1 Diaphorina citri
CTGCAGAGGTCTTTTTTTGAAGTGTCCTATAAGACAAAGGTACATTTTGCCAAATCGTGGACCAGCAAGGGTTAAAACACAACATTTCTCTAGTCATTTCCCTACACAGAAGAGACACAGGACCAACAAGGGTTAAAACATAACATTTCTCTAGTCATTTTCCTCCTCAGAAGAGACACAGGACCAGAAAGGGTTAAAACATAACATTTCTCCAGTCATTTCCCTACACAGAAGAGACACAGGACCAGCAAGGGTTAAAACATAACATTTCTCTAGTCATTTCCCTACTCAGAAGAGACACAGGACCAGCAAGGGTTAAAACATAACATTTCTCTAGTCATTTCCCTACACAGAAGAGACAGAGAGTAGAAAGAACATAATCTATTTTCTATTCACTCGCAATTGTCTTCTGCATGGCAAAGTACCGCCCCCCTTTGTAT
>NW_007435791.1:0-440 GCF_000475195.1 Diaphorina citri
ATAATTTTTCCCTCCTTTTTCTTTTTTTCCTCCTCCTCCTTATAATTTTTCCCTCCTTTTTCTTTTTTTCCTCCTCCTTATAATTTTTCCCTCCCTTTTCTTTTCCTCCTCCTCCTTATAATTTTTCCCTCCCTTTTCTTTTTTTCCTCCTCCTCCTTAAAATTTTTCCCTCCCTTTTCTTTTTTTCCTCCTCCTCCTTATGATTTTTCCCTCCCTCTTTTTTTTCCTCCTCCTCCTTATAATTTTTCCCTCCCTTTTCTTTTTTTCCTCCTCCTCCTTATATTTTTTCCCTCCCTTTTCTTTTTTTCCTCCTCTTCCTTATAATTTTTCCCTCCTTCTTCTTTCTTTCCTCCTCCTTATAATTTTTCCCTCCCTTTTCTTTTTTTCCTCCTCCTCCTTATATTTTTTCCCTCCCTTTTCTTTTTTTCCTCCTCCTCCTT
>NW_007435792.1:0-440 GCF_000475195.1 Diaphorina citri
AGAGGGAACTGTAACTGCTAAGGTCTTATCGTCCCGAAGTCGAAGGGAGAAGGAAGACAGGATAGGAGAAATTGATTTGTACAAAACAATACAGAATAATCCTTGTTTACTGGTGTACAAAACAATACAGGTATTATTAACAAGAAGGATTCAGGAAAGGAACTTTTAACCTTAGATGCTGTAAACACCACAGCACCAGAAACCAGAAGGTAGGTAGGTATGTTTACAGAAATATTTCCAATTGATAGATGAGTGCCTGATCCTTGATACAAAGGTAATATTAGGTAACTAAGTAGTAGGGCTAAGTAACTGTAACTACTCGAGTCTAACAAGAATATATGTTCAAGTAATCAAGTATGTAGTTACATACATACTATTTTCAAATCTCTATTCAATTATATTGTTACCTATTTAATTATAATTTATATTGGCCCTACTAG
>NW_007435793.1:0-440 GCF_000475195.1 Diaphorina citri
CTGACTTATGTAAATTAATAATAGATAGACACATGTACATGTACATACATAGCTTATTGATGTATATAGGTATCTACAAGCACTATGCACGTCACTTATAAGCATACATGCTAAAGTTATCCTTTGTACCCATACAGTAGGTACACAGTAGCAACACCTATGAGTCGATAACCATTACACAAGAACAATTAAATATAAGGTACTACTTCACTGCTAGAATGAGTTGAAAAGTCCCTTTGCAAGGAAAAGGGGGTAGATATTTTTTATAATAAGTAAGTGCTTTGATGGATCCCAATACGAGTGTGCTCCAAATTTTCGGGATCCGTCGCATAGTGAAGGCTTTTCTTTTTAAGTCCTTGGAATCTGGGGCCCTGAAGAAATAGGTAGGTATCATATTTCTGCAACCTGAACCTGCTCTGCAAATCATTTCTTCAGTCAGA
>NW_007435794.1:0-440 GCF_000475195.1 Diaphorina citri
CTGCTTCTCCTCCTCCTCTTCCTCCTCCCCTCCTCCGTTATTCTTCTCCTCTCTTCCTCCTCCTCTGCACTCCTGCTTCTCCTCCTCCTCTTCCTCCTCCCCTCCTCCGTTATTCTTCTCCTCTCTTCCTCCTCCTCTGCACTCCTGCTTTTTCTCCTCCTCCTCTTCCTCCCCTCCTCCGTTATTCTTCTCCTCTCTTCCTCCTCCTCTGCACTCCTGCTTCTCCTCCTCCTCTTCCTCCCCTCCTCCGTTATTCTCCTCCTCTCTTCCTCCTCCTCCTCTGCACTCCTGCTTCTCCTCCTCCTCTTCCTCCCCTCTTCCGTTATTCTCCTCCTCTCTTCCTCCTCTTCCTCCCCTCCTTCTCCTCCGTTCTTCTCTTTCCCCTCTCCTCCTATTTCCGACGGCGCAGAGTCGAAACGACGCAAGAAGACCGTCCGTTT
>NW_007435795.1:0-440 GCF_000475195.1 Diaphorina citri
CTATTGTCTTCCTTCTCTCTTCGAATTCGGGACGATAAGACCTTAGCAGTTACAGTTCCCTCTGTCAAACCTCTTCTTATTCTTTTTTTTTTCTTCTTCAAGTCAATTTGCCACGATTTTTTTGGTGAGGTTGTAATGCTGTGAATAACATTAGAGCCTGCCTCAGCGAGTAATAAAACGGCGTAGACCAGAGTACTTACGATTTTTATCAAATAAGAGGATTTTATTTGGTACACAAAACAAGTAAAAGTTACACAAAAGACAATCACTAAAAATTATAAATAAAAGGCTAAATAAAGGTATTCAAAACACTTGAGATTACAAATTTCGGGCTAAATTCTGGGAAGCTTCTGTAACCTTTTTCAGTTTAGGCCTAACTAACTTTTTCAAAACAAAAACGGACACAACAAAACAACCTATCAGCTGATATAAAGGGGCGC
>NW_007435796.1:0-440 GCF_000475195.1 Diaphorina citri
CTACACTTGAATTTAGACCACGCTACGCCACTGGAGCTTGCCCTGGTTGGAAATCAAACTCTCAACCTAATGGACGCGGCACATTAGGGATCAGGAAGAGACCGCCTTAACATAATAATAAACTCTCAACCTATTGCTTACATGAACAAGTGTGTTAACTTTCAAGCTAATCATTTCCAACTATCCATTGAATTACGATTGGAAGGCAGAGTGCACTTGGAAACCAATGCAATGTGCCAATAGTAGCACTCCTGGGACCTGTTTCCTAAAAACCTTTGCACTTTACATTTCACAGAAGTTATAAGTATAGGTAATAAAAAATGACATATTTGAGAGTCAGTGCTCTCAACCACTTTCTAACCCTCGGGTTTTTCTTGCAGGATGTATCTTTTATCAACCAAATCAATTCCAACTTGAACTCAAACACCAACGTAGAACAA
>NW_007435797.1:0-440 GCF_000475195.1 Diaphorina citri
ACCATGTAAGATTCTCCCCGGAAAAGTTTCCGGAAAAGAGCTTTTCCAGCGGCACACAAACACTTCATTATTGAAAAAATAATCAGATGTATACAGGGTGTACAAGACGTCAGTGGCGTATAAGCGTAGATTTCGCTTGTGAGAGAATATAGAGTCGCGCTTAGCGCTCACCCTTTGGCTACGTTTGTGAGAGAACAGAGTCGCTCTTCCTCTTGCCTTCGCACTTTTAGTGAATGTACATCGAAATACCTATCAAGAATTGTTATCAAAGATAGGAAGCTTCGATTTTTGTGATTTTATGGCATCCTGTATATTGTTTCGTTCAAAACTTGGATAAGTTCGAAGTAGGTATCTATAGGAGCAGAAGTTTTGGTTAGTTTTTTTTTTTACATCCCCCCCCTCTCTCTCCCTCTCTCTTTCTCTCTCTCTCTCTCTCTTTC
>NW_007435798.1:0-440 GCF_000475195.1 Diaphorina citri
GTTAATTAGTTGCTATTTTTGTAGGCAATTGAGGCATCTCCACTAATCCATATTGATTTCAAATGTAGGTACCTAGGTAGGTAGGTACCTACATAGTTTTATTTGGGTGATGAAGTTACATTGGTGGGATGTCTTTGTATTCTTTGTTGTATTACATCTTACATCCTGACAGTTTTCCTTTAATTCTTCTTCCTGATCCTCTTTCTCCTCCTCCTACTCCTAATACTCTCCCCCTTTGGTTTCTGATAACGATTAGATGAAGACCATTACATGTAGGTACCTAGTACTTTATAATGTTCTCAGATGGTACAACGATAAATGTTAGATAAAAAACATCATAGTAAGTACGGTAAGTAGGTAGATCAGCAGTTAATAATGTTGCTAATTGATCCCTAATGAGAAAATCACCTACCTCTCTCCCTTCTACCTTTGAAAGATGT
>NW_007435799.1:0-440 GCF_000475195.1 Diaphorina citri
TAGAAGACTGATGAAAGGAGGAAGAAAATTAAGAGGAGAAAGAGGAACGAGAAGGCATGAAATAAGAAGGAGAAGAAGACGAATACGAAGAAGAACAAGAACAAGACGAAGAAGAAGAACAAGACGAAGAAGAACTTTAGAGGTGGTTAGATTATTATTGGGAAGGCAGAAGGAATGAAGGAAAGCGAAGATTAGAAAAGAGGAGGGAATGTGGCCCGTAGAAGAGGACGAGGAAATTAGGAATGGTGAGAAGTTTTGCATAACATTATTGGTGTGAGAAGTCGTGATGAGTTGTGACATGGGTATGATTTGGGGAGTGTGTTGTGAGGGGGACGCAAAAACTTGACGTGACATTTTCCAAGGAGGGAGATGAGATTTTAATGATCTCAATCCGAACCAGCAGTGTCCTGGTCGGAAATCCTGATGTTGCAAACTCTTGT
>NW_007435800.1:0-440 GCF_000475195.1 Diaphorina citri
GTATTTTAAGTGTGACTGGCTTAGTAATATTTATAGTTGTCGAGTTTTAAGAAGGTATAGGTAGAGATTGCAAAAAAAAATAATTTCGCCTTTTGTTTGTGTGATTTCTCGTATTTCTGTACATTGAATTATAACCAATGCGTACCTAGGAGTTTAAATTACGTATGTTTACTGAACGCTGCACCTCTATATTATTATGTTACTCAATACCTTTGTCCTTTATATTGAAGATCTTCATGATTTTGCATTAGCCCTTCCCTACACAGACACTATCTTCGGAACCGAACTAAGGGAAAAATGGTGGGATATTACTTTCTGTTCTAAGCTTCTTTTAAAATGAAGCGAACACCAAAGTCATTAGATTAATTTTAATTAGAG
The DNA here is from genome assembly GCF_000475195.1 of Diaphorina citri. NCBI lineage: Eukaryota > Metazoa > Arthropoda > Insecta > Hemiptera > Psyllidae > Diaphorina > Diaphorina citri. The sequence continues at coordinate 379 of NW_007435800.1, forward strand.
AGACAGATTAGAACTAGATCGATTGGCTCTAGATTTCACTTTTTTTGGCATCAAATGAGTTT
>NW_007435801.1:0-440 GCF_000475195.1 Diaphorina citri
ATATTTTGACAGATTTTGTGTGTAAAAAAGTCATCTCGAAAATAAAAAGATGGGTAGACAATATAAAACCATTTTTTTTGTCCAAATCTTGCATCGTAAAAATATTAAATTTATGTAGGTATTCTAATATTTATTTTATTTCTCCAAGTCATAAAATAGGAATTCAAAATAATGTTTCTTATTATTATACTGCAAAATGTTATAAGTGAAGGTAAAAAAGAACTCGTATAAAAAGCTCTATTTTGAAACGCTGAAAAAATAAAATAAAAACCTCCAAATGATGGAATGAATGGGGTTTTTACTATTTTATTCATTTTATTTACAGTGCCAATAATTGATCCACCAGCTCTAGGCTCTTGAACAGGGAAGGCCTTTTAGATTACGCCATCTTCTTGTTGAAATGTTTTCGGAAAATCCTACCCAATTGGTTTATAACATTG
>NW_007435802.1:0-440 GCF_000475195.1 Diaphorina citri
TTGGGTAAGGTAGGGGGGCGTGAAAAAATGAGAATATGCCCAAAGGGGGCGCCATGCAAAAAAGTTTGAGAACCACTGCAGTAGAACCTCGATTATTTCAACTGATTGTGACCGAGGGTTAGTTGAAATGATCACTTTCTATAATACATACGAGTATTTCCATCTGATAAGATAGGATATCCTTTGAAAGGTAGAAAAAAAACAATGGATTTTGGAGTTGAAACAATCGAGGTTCTACTGTATTTTTGTTCCTTATTTTATCTTGCTCCCTTCAGTTTCTATTAGAGCAGTGGTTGATTTTCCAGTGGGCAGTTTCCCCGAAAGGAAGATAGACCTTTTCATAGATTCGTATAAGCTTAACCCTCAGCCAGCCTAGTTAGCTTAGTTGGTAGCGCGTCTGCCTTGTAAGCGCTAGGCCGCGGGTTCGATTCCCGCCCGGG
>NW_007435803.1:0-440 GCF_000475195.1 Diaphorina citri
TTTCTGGTGTTCTCGTGTTGACCCAGCACCTAAATTGGAAGTATTAAGTATGTCTCTTACCGTTCATCTGATGAGGGACATACTACGGGATGGGTATGCTACGACACAGACCACAAGCGTCCAATGTAGCGGTCGTTTTTCGGTTTGATTCTCGTCCCGGGCGGACTTTATCCTTAACAGATAACGTTTGTTCTTGGAACGGCTAGCTTTCTTCTATCCTGTCCTCTTCTCTTTGATTTCAGAAGAATAGTACCTCCGTTTTTACAGTTCTCTCTATTAAAAATAAATAAATGTCAAGGTAATGTAAACTACGTTTAAACTCAATTTGTAGTAGGTATCGGTCATAATCAAACTATTCTGTCCCTCCAGGTGTACGTTCATCCAAACAAGTGGGACTGTGTGGCCACCTGTTTCTTCATCGATTGTGCCAACAACATTGT
>NW_007435804.1:0-440 GCF_000475195.1 Diaphorina citri
TCAGCCCGGACGCCGGCAACTCGTGAAACGTGTGTCCGGCAATGGTAATCATAGGACCTGGGCAACGAGAAATTGAGTGGATTAGAAGCGTCTCATATAATGTAACAGGCCACAAGCGGTGTCGACACAGGCCACAAGCGTCTAATGTAGCAGTTGTTCCATTGCTACGAAATAAAAACGGCGGTGGAACACTCATTTTTAAAATTAAAATAAATAAATAATGTAAGGGAGACCAGTACACGGGAAAAGGAAAGTTGCTCGGTTCAGACCAATCAGCAAGAGGAAGAGTGATCGTACAAAGAAATCCTCTGAAAGTATCCAGTATGCACCCATCTTCAGTAGAAGAGGACTGGCTAAAGGCTTTAGGGCCGAATTTTAAACTAGGATTATCATTTAATCCTGGTCAGGATTAGGTTCTAGGAGAGCTATTCTATGTGGGA
>NW_007435805.1:0-440 GCF_000475195.1 Diaphorina citri
TATGTAATTATCACTGAGACCTTTAGTAGATCTATTGTGACCAGTGTTTTTTCCCCTGACTGCCAAAAACTGGTCCTTATCAGTCCGGTTATGGCAGATATGGTGTTCTAGATTTGAAGATTTTTTTTTTCCTAGGAGTCAGTTCCCTTAAATTAGCATTAAGCTGCCAGACTGCCACCACTCACAGACCTGGGTCTGTCAGACATTCTGAGAAAAACCTTTAAAAACATTGTAAAAACTCTTTAGTAGTCGCAGTGACGTCACAAAATTTGCGAAATGCAAAGAGTGAAGTTGAGGTGTATTATCCTTTGAAACTGATCACTGGAAAATTGACCACTGTTCCAATGGAAACTGAATGGAGAAGTGGTCGATTTTCCAGTGGTCAGTGGTCAATTTCCTGAAAGGATAATACACCTTTCCTTTCTGAAATAGGGGTCAGA
>NW_007435806.1:0-440 GCF_000475195.1 Diaphorina citri
ACCTTGTTTAGACTGCGGGAGTAAAGGGACTTTTCAGTCTCATTCTGGCAGTATAAACAGGGTATATTCTATTCTACTTCAAGGCACACTCTTTTACATCCATGCCTATCCAAGAAGGGAAAAATTCGGTTGGAAAATTTCCGCCCTGGCCGGGATTCGAACCCAGCACCTCCAGGTTGAGAGTCAGTGCTCTTGACCACTTAGCTACAGTAGGTCAAAGCTTGTGGAATAAAAAGTGAGGAGTGTGGAGTGGTTTGGTGGAACAGGCTCTTACCTCTTCCTTCAGCTGAATGGCGGTCTCTTGGATATCAAACCGGCTAGGACAGTACTCCTTGCATTCGAAATTGAACACACCGTCCTCATTTTTGGTAGCATTATCACAGTATGTGTAGACAAACCTGGGGGCAGAATGAAACAGGGCATTAGAATAGAATGGTCTG
>NW_007435807.1:0-440 GCF_000475195.1 Diaphorina citri
TATTGCACACCTAGACCATAAAAGGAATATTCCTACCAAATTTCAGCTTTCTAGGTATTGTGGTTCTGGAGATAGAGCCATCAGTGTGTGAAATGTGCATGAGTGAATGGATCTTGATTTTATAATATAAGATTAGTTGACATGAACTTTGATTAGCTTCAGATGTCAGGGTTATCAGAAGAGATATCAGGACTCAGGATTAGAACTATAATGTCAACATTGCAGATAATTCCGAGTATCAGAGATCCAGTGAGTTCTGAAGCTTGTCTATGTCGACGTCAAATTGAATCAACAAAGAGCATTTCGATTGGGGACATTTTTTTCTCTCTCTTTGAGTGACGTATACTAAAAACTTACTCGCATGAAATATTCATTACCCCTGGGGATTATGAACTAGCTTTCTGTGTTGTGCATATTCTATACCTATGTGTAGGGGTGTG
>NW_007435808.1:0-440 GCF_000475195.1 Diaphorina citri
ACCACCATACCTTGGCTGGGATTGAACCCACGCCCTCCTGTTTACCAGGCGAGCGCCTTGACCAGTACACCACCGAGGCAGACCACTACACCACCGTATAAAGAGCGAGTGTACATGTTTTAGGATCTGACTCGCTGAGTACCTCGTTTGCTGAAAGGAATAGTTTTAAGAAATTTAAGGTCTTATTGTTCCGGAAGCGAAGAGAGAAGGAATACAGGATAGGAAGTCAGCCGTTCCGAGAACGAAGCTTATGCTGCTTGAAAATACAAACATTTTTTCCGGGCGGATTTTATTTTCCTCTCTTCTACTCCCCACAATACGTCCCTCATTTTAATTCCCTCAAATTTTCTCTCCCTTCTTCCCCACTTCTTCTTCTTCTTCTTCTTCTTCTTCTTCTTCTTCTTCTTCTTCTTCTTCTTCTTCTTCTTCTTCTTCTTCTT
>NW_007435809.1:0-440 GCF_000475195.1 Diaphorina citri
TAGAAGCATGTGATTTCTTTACCGTGGATATGTCGTTCATACATGGGGTAAGTTAGAAGCATGTGATTTCTTTACTGTAGATATGTCGTTCATACATGGGGTAAGTTAGAAGCATGTGATTTCTTTACCGTGGATATGTCGTTCATACATGGGGTAGGTTAGAAGCATGTGATTTTTTTATCGTGGATATGTCGTTCATACATGGGGTAGGTTAGAAGCATGTGATTTCTTTACCGTGGATATGTCGTTCACACATGGGGTAGGTTAGAAGCATGTGATTTCTTTACCGTGGATATGTCGTTCATACATGGGGTAGGTTAGAAGCATGTGATTTCTTTACCGTGGATATGTCGTTCATACATGGGTAGGTTAGAAGCATGTGATTTCTTTACCGTGGATATGTCGTTCATACATGGGGTAAGTTAGAAGCATGTGATTTC
>NW_007435810.1:0-440 GCF_000475195.1 Diaphorina citri
TATTTTTCCTCGTTATACCAGTACACCTACATTGCATGGAACGCTTACGTACTCAAGTAGGTAGACAAGGAGGTAGGTCATGGTCCTGTTTTTGACTCGGATTAGATTCATTTAGAGGTCCTATCAGTCTAGAGCAGGTGTGCACAAAGTGCGGCCCTCGAGCTCATTTCGATTTTTAAGGAAAAATCAAGAAAAAGAAACATTAATAAAAGAAAGTAAAAATGTGGAAGAAAATGAAAATGTGTTGAGAGGATTTTCATTATTATTTTTAAAATTTTCAAAAAATTTGCCTGCGGCGCGGCGATCTTCTTTATTTTTGCTCCTTTTAGTGTTCAGCTGTTGAGGAAAAATTTCTAGAATTAATTATCTAAGCTTCAGACAGCCAGCCTAGTTAGCCTAGTTGGTAGTGCGTCTGCCTTGTAAGCGCTAGGCCGCGGGTT
>NW_007435811.1:0-440 GCF_000475195.1 Diaphorina citri
AAAAAAAATCAAAGAGAGGATGATGCGGCAAAAATGATATCAGGATATTGATTGGAAAAATATTCAATCCAAGATAAAAATGTAGATAAAAATAAATTTGAACTGTTTTGGAAGTACTGAAAGTTTCTTTTACTCTAACAATTGATAAACATGAAGCAGGTAAAAAGATAACAGGAGTATTACCTAAAGTAGCAAGAATAAAATGAAACATAAGGACGGGACGTAGCGTAGGTGCTAGATGGATTTCAATATTTTCAATAAGTAAACGTCTTAACCATTCCCAACAATGTGGAAAGTAAAGAAAAGCCAGCCATCGATAAAGTATACCCACCAAGACGATGGAAGTACAATACCACATATTGTTAGAACTACCTACTTATGAAGCAAAGTCGTGATTTGACACCTCCACCAACACGTGTTTCTGAAAGTTTTGGCCCTTT
>NW_007435812.1:0-440 GCF_000475195.1 Diaphorina citri
TTAATTCGAATTTTTCTTTCTCAAATGTTAATGTACATTAACTTCCCCTCCTCTCCTTTCACGAATTTTGTAATGTAGTTTTTTTCTCGCATTACGACCCGCCATCTTGTTTTACATTAGGAATATAGGAAGTTTTGGCGGTAAAATTTAAAATTTCATCAGCTGATTTTTTTTAATCGTCAAATTATTTTGGGGACGTTTCTTTGGAGCAAATGGGTCTGGCACTGAGGTGAAACTTGGTTTGTGAAATAGAGATAGCGGGGGTCTTACTTAATCGGTGGTCGGATTATAACTAAAGTTGGTTCGGAGTTCGGCGTACTCCGTCGGTTCTCGTTGTAGCCGGCAATAGGAGGGAGGTATAGGGTGAGGAAAAAGGAGGTGTACGCAACACCTTGTATAAAGTCCTCCAGTCAGACAGAACAGGTCCTTCTACCAAAACT
>NW_007435813.1:0-440 GCF_000475195.1 Diaphorina citri
TGTAACTGCTAAGGTCTTATCATCCCAAAATTGAAGAGAAAAGAAAGACAGGATAGAAGAAAGTCAGCTGTTCCAAGAACAAACATTACCCCATGACCCATCAGAATAAAATCTGCTGTGTGTGGGAATCAAACCCACAGGTTAGTGCTTACAAGGCAGTTGTACTACCAACCAAGCTAACTAGTCTGGTGAGTTCTGGTTTGGGTGAATATTTAGGCAGTATTGCACCACTATGTACTACTAAAAGTTGTGAGACTATGCTTCCACTATGTACTACTAAAAGTTGTGAGACTATGCTGCAGGCATTAAAGTACAGAATTAAGTCTTGTGTTGCAAGCAGAGCTCACATCATCTAAATCCAGCTTAGGAATAGTTTCTAGAGTCTCAAAACACACCAGTTCACTTGTAAGTGTAAGAAGAAAATTATCTAATTTTTAAAA
>NW_007435814.1:0-440 GCF_000475195.1 Diaphorina citri
GCTCACTCAGGATCTTGGTTGTAAGTCGAATGATAGAGAGTTTGCCTTCTTGCTGAGTTTGAAGATGAACCTGGGGAAAGAGAAGGAACAAAATTAACAAATGAAAAACTATCTTATTGTTCTAAAATAATAATAACAAGCTGGGTCCGTCCCTCCGGGAATTTTTTAGCCCGTAATTTCTTCTATAGAACTTCAAGGGATAGAAGGTTTTTCGTTAAAATCAGCGTCATTAACCCCCGGGGCCTCAAAGTGAGTTTAAACTTGAACGAACCAAGTTTAAACTTTGTGGACCCGGCCATCAGTAGTTATAGAAGATTTCTAGCCAGACACTCTAAACTAAACTTTCTAAACAGAAAGATTTCTAAACAGAGAGAAGACTAGCGTCTGGCTGTGGGACTATAAACAGGGAGGAGAACAGCTAACCCTAACCAGCCTAGCAA
>NW_007435815.1:0-440 GCF_000475195.1 Diaphorina citri
TCAAGGATATCCTGGGGGATAATCCTAGAACTATCGATTTATTATTTAAATTCCTGAAAGACTCAAACCTATTACCAAGACTATAAATTTAACACATAATTCAAATATTTCCTTGTCACTGGTTTTACCCTTTTCTTCCCCCACCTGTTTTCTTACATGTGTTCCTTTTTACTTTTTTTTATTTTCATTATTGTTATTTATCTCTTTTTAACCCTTGGTTGTTCTTTTGTAAACCTTCATTCCACTCCTGTTTATTCTAATTTGTATACCCTATTTTATTATTTTTTCCTCATTCTCACTTCCCCTTGTTCTATGTTCCTTTTTCGATGTCTTATTTACCCCATTCCTTTTCTATGTATTGCTGTTCTATCTTTGTATTCCTTGTAATCCTATATTTATCAATAAATAAATGAATAACTATTTTGAAAGGGGCTAATGAC
>NW_007435816.1:0-4360 GCF_000475195.1 Diaphorina citri
AGAAACTGATTATGGCTTCTTCGGGGGGTCCTCAACACCTTCAAAAAAACATCGATGAAATTTTTACTTTCTATTACTTCAGTATAGCGAGCTATACCAGTAATGAAAGTATTGCAATCGGTCCAAATTTTTCTTCTTGCAATATTTATGTAGGTAGGTATGATGTTTTTGTAAATAAATAAATAACAAACTGATTATGGCTTCTTGAGATCCACAGAATTTTCAGGAACGGCAGCCACCAAATTTTTCTTTAACTCGTCCAAAGATGATTTGGCCTTCTTTACTATGTCATTCAACTGCTCCTGAACCTTCGGCGCCAGCTCGGCGTTTACTTTGGACATGGTCTCCTCAAAATTCTTATAGAGTTCGTCGGCCGTGGCCAGCAACTTGTCTGCCGATGGAATTTCAGGGGTAACGCCTTGGGCATCTTCCGCTGACGTTATCTGAAAACAAAAGACAGTTATGGGATTCGCTGAGTTCCGCAAACCGTCATGAAAAACTGACTATCGAAAATTTCGCCGAAAAAGTAATATCAACACGAGATTTAGAAGTAAAAAATAGCATGATTTGATATAATTATCACACACGTACCCTTGAAAAAAGAAAATGTAGAATTCGCGGATTTTGCGAACACCACGAACCGTAAAAAATGAAGTGAATATCACCGTCACAAAAATGAAGCACCACAAGATTTAGAAGTTAAAAATAGCATGATTTGATTTCACACAAGTAACTTTGAAAAATATGTAGGATTCGCGAATTTCGCTAACACATTGTTAAATTACACCGAAAACGGCCAAAAAGCGGTAAAATGCCGCCAACCGTTCCACCGATCTTAAAAAAGTTTCGTGTCGCATCCTTGTCACATTTGACATCTACTCAATTTTAAGTATCTATAGCTCTTACCGTTCTCGAGATATTTTAAATTCTGGGACACCCTGTATTCTACATATGAACACGTAATCATAATCAAATAATCACTAAACAATTCTAATGAAGAATAATCTCCCTCCGCAATAATAATAATCAAAATAAAGATAACACTTGCAGGAATAGTTTTTAGTTCATCCAAGAGAGCTCAGCACTTTCTAGCTCCTAAAAGAGGTGAGGTATCGTTTTGCCCCGAGGTATCGTTTTGCCCTGTGTTCCCCTATCTTGGCAGCAGAAGCTGCAGAAGGAGGTGGAGGAATGGGAAAAGTTTGTTCAGCTTTGAAGATAAACCAGATTGGACCAGTCAGTTGTCAATAGGAAATTCCCGATGTCATATGAAGATATAGGCAGTGCCATGTTGGTTTGTGATGAAAAGCTCATTATTGGTTAGGTTTATATTAGACATCCTAAATCCTAATATCTAAATTTGTAATGACATTATTGCTTACCGTTACCTATGAATGTAGGTAGGTATATGTTTTTGGATACTAATGGTGGATTTCACCAACAACTTAATGAGAGATTTAATTAATGGGAGATATTTTAATAATCTAAAAAGGAGTTTACCTATGAATGTAGGTTTGTAGGTACATATATGTTTTTGGATACTAATGGTGGATTTCACCAACAACTTAATGAGAGATTTAATTAATGGGAGATATTTTAATAATCTAAAAAGGAGTTTACCTATGAATGTAGGTTTGTAGGTACATATATGTTTTTGGATACTAATGGTGGATTTCACTCATCGGGAGACGAAAAGGACTCAATAGGGAGTCTACCGTTACACTACCGCCTTAAAGTTCGTCCACGAGTTTACAGTCTGCAAGCAAGACGGTATGAGAGTTATTTCAGTTCTTTTAGCGAACACCCCAGACCCTACCCGTAGCTGTAAATTACAACTTTTACAGGCAACGGGGGTTTAGAATGGGTAATATTTGTTTTCAGAAGTTGTACAGGCATAGGTGGCGTCTCTTAGAAGGATTGTAATACCTTAGTAGGTCTACAATACGGATATTTTTTCGCAAACGCGCGTCCGGCCGGTTCAGAGAAAAGTTCTGATAAGCCCCGGGTAGAGCGACGATGGACACGAGAGTCGTTCCGGGAGACCTTTTTGATTGCCACTTCGTCGTAAAACAGTAAAAATCTTAAAGAGTTTTAGAGCCGACTAGGCAAAGTCAGGCCAAAATCCTTTGTAGTATCGGTGCCCTGGTGGACGTGATCACTTTCGGACTTGGTTTACTATAGGCGGGTTCGATACCTCGCAATTTTTGCCGAGGACGATGATCACGAAAACTTGTGCCTCGGGTTTCCGAGGAAGAACTGACCACGATCTGAAAACTCCGATAACGGAAGAATAATAAATTGTTCGCCCTCCCAGTCAGGGAGTTACCCTTAAAAAATCGGGCATCGACTATCTCTTTTAGCTCATGATACAATGGATGGATTAAACAAATTATGTAATAAATAATAAGAACTAAACTAAAAACTAGAAATAAAATACATTACTAAATTTTAGTTCTGATTGCTCGGGCACAGAGGGAAATAAAGTGGGTTATATTACAAGTTCAGTGGGGTAGGTAAGATAACCCGGCACCGAGCCGCATCGGGAATTGTATCGCCTTGCAAAAAGGCAGTCGGAGAGTTAGTCGGGGTATTGATCTCACTAACGAAACCCCCACTGTTACCAAAACCGATGTTTTAATAGCTCACCTACGGGAGAGCGGTAGCTTGGAAACGATAAAGAGGTCGTTCCCCCTTTAAGCTCGACACAGATGACCGACAAATTTCAGAGGGTCAGGCTGATTCGACCAGATGAGGGACACAAATTTGCAGGGGGGTCGGTCCTTGTTATTTCCCTTTCGCGTCATAAGTTCAACCTTTCCTTCTCGGTTTAAGTCACAAACCTTGGTTATCTAGTCAACGCGAATGAAACCCACTACAAAGTTCAGTGATCTCGTTCCTTTTACTCCCTGTTTGCCTTAAAAAAGAAAAAAGAAGAATGCTAGAAGACTCGGGCTCTATTTTAGCTAAATTTTTTTATCGGCACCATTTAGCACTGGAAACTGCAGTGCGGTATGCCGAGGGCATCCGCTAAATGCATACAATGCAGTGTAGTTTCCAGGGCCTCGCGTTTCGAGGGAGCGTCCGTTGCGTAATTACCACACAACACGCGTCAAGAAAGACGAAGGAGGCCTATCGCGCGAACGGGTACTCACCGCGATGGATTGCCTGCTTTTTTTGTTGACGCATTCAGACTCAGTTGTGTATAAACTTTAGAAAGTAATCTTGCCTTTTATGTTTTAACTTAAAAGCTGAAAAATTGTCAACTAAACACAAAGCTGCTCAAAACTGGAGTCCTACCACCTAACAAAAGCGGTTGAAAGTGTATCCTTAGGTGTTAAATAAATGTTAAAAATGAATAACCGTTTGACGAGGTAACTCCATGTCATTACTTAAAGCGTTCTTTTCAGGGATACAAAATCCCCCTCTCCTTTGTTCCTTAAATGGTCGGGGGACGATTCTTCTTTATCGGTTTACACTCACGCTCCCCGTAAGGTGAGCATTTAAAACATCGGTGTTTGGTTTACAGTCGGGTTTTCGCCTAGGGGGATCCGACTAACTCCCGACTGCGTCTTTTTGCGGCTGGGCAGATTGTGCCCTTTTCCGCTTCTTTTTCTTTTTCTTCAAAATCCGTCTCATGATTTCCCTCGAGGGACTTCCCAGTTGCATTTTCAATAAATATTGAAAGTGCCTGACATCTCTTACAAGAGTAAGAATAAATGCACTAATAGGCAGGTTCAAGGCTTTCAGCACACAGGTTGTAGTAATTATTTATGGGTGATAAATTAAATAAAAGTTAGAGGTAAACACTTTAGAAATGTGTACCGCTAGATGCTCATGTTTAACCAAGACACAAAAACCCCATCAAACTACCGTCAAAACCGCCGCATCTATAAAAAAGTTTGACCCTGTTTTATTTGAAAAGGAATAACGAAATGGCAGTCCACATACCAAAACTTATGAATTAACATAGGTTGATAGGCAAAATTACAAGGTGTAGGGGAGAGGTAGGGTTTTTTACATAGTTTAATTACCACCCTAAAGTGGTGGGTGAATTACTCTCTAAGTTGGTTATTACCCTTTTACTAATTTTGTTTTCTAAAACATACTAAGTTTGTCCGCCTCAAAAATTTTTTTGAAGAGGAAAAACGACTAGTGATTTTTGAGAAAAAACCTAGTAACTTTTGAGGAAAATCTTATAATTTTATAGAGGTAATTAATTCTAGAGAGTAATTTCAACAACCACTTTAGGTCGGTAATCATTAGGTTTTTGTATATACATGGGATGTTTGGCATGTAAGTATCCATTTGAGGAAAAATCTAATAATTTTATAGAGGTAATTAATTTAGAGAGTAATTCAACAAC
>NW_007435816.1:5682-10242 GCF_000475195.1 Diaphorina citri
ATGTCACAGGGTGTTATACATAATGTTTAGTTGTCCGTCTTTTTGAAATGATTTCGAAGAAAGAAGAAGGAAAATACATCAAAGCCTGAGGACTTAACAGTAATTACTGCATCGTTTGTTTGATGATGACCATTACAAGGGTTGTGGTCCAGAATATGTTGTATAACGTTTCCCATACGTTTTCTGAGGATTTTCTTGGTATGAGAAACCTTCGTTTTTGGTTATAGAGAAATTGGGAAATGCGGAGAGATTGGAGGGAGAGAGATATGTCTCTCTGGGAAATAACATTGGTTCAAAGGGGGCAGTTATGTAGAGTGGACTTTTTATCATTTTGGCCACCAGTTCTGTTTTTTGTGTACTGTTGTGTTTACAATAGTAATTGTTCGTATGTATTGGTATATTTGGTTTGTGTTTTGGTTTGGATCTGTATTGTGTATATTTTATGGCGATAGGTAGTTAGATTAATTTATCTATGGATGATATTTATATGTGGAGTTTTTCCATTATTTTTAATGCATTTTAGAGGGGGTAAGGTATACAGCAGATTGAGGCTTAAGAATACTGTTCATTGTAGATCTTTGGTTGTCGTTGAGGGGTAGAATGAGTTTAATCTGTTAATATTGAAATAGTTTGGGTAATACATAGTATGGATTTTTTGCTATTATTTATTGTGTAATTTAGTGATGTATTATTTTTAGTTTTGTTGTGTATGGGTTTATTAATTTTTTTATTAGTTTATTTCGTGATTCTGGTTGCGTTAGCTGTATTATGATGGGTATTGTATTTTTATTTATGTATTTATTTTATATTTATCTGATTTATGTATGTTCGTCATTATATATGTTATAATCGTTGTGCTATGGAAGATATATATGGAAGATAAAAGTATAATATGAAGTAGGTAGGGTCTTAAGAATGAAGGTAATTGGAGAGATGAAGAGAGAGAGTAAGTGATGGCGAGAGGGAGGAGGGAGTTCTTAATTTCTATATTAGGGTTGTGAGTTGGAGGGTGACAGTTAGTTGTCTCGGTTGATGTGGGTAGAGTCAACGGAACAGTAAGCCACTATAGGATTGAATTTCGGTTTTAATTATCATTCGCGCCTATTAGAGGTATTAGATCTATATAGAACGGTAGGCATTTAAACATGATTGCTCCTCAGATTAGGATAGAGGTAGACTTTACTTTTACCGATATCAGCTTTCGCGCTATAGTGAATATTGAGGACAGAGAGATCACCCTCTTACCCCTTAGGCAGGCAATTTTCGACAGCGAACCCCAGCATCATTAAATCTCTATTCACTAGGTGAACTTTATAACCAAACTATGATTTGCATGATACTTATTACTTTTTTATGCCGAGCCTGTAAAGCATCTAAACAATGTCAGAAAATTTGGTGCCCGAGAATTTTTGGAACCATTTGGTGTCTGAGATTTTGGAAACAATTTGGTCCCCAAGATTTTGAAACATTGTTGGTGTCCCAAGAAATGTCAGAAAATATGTCAGCAGTAACTCTGAAATTAATGTTGAGATAATATGCCTTCAAACCATTCCTGAGTACATTCTCCCAAACAACACTACAACATGTTAATCAACCTGTGGTAGTTAACTTCTATAGAAACTGTAATGCATATACCTATTTATATAGAAAATTCCGGGTCAGGGCTTAGAAAGATGATTAATCTGTTTAGAAACTTGCAGTTTGGAGTTTATTACATAGTTCTGTCAACAGGACGTGATCATCCCATCACCCATTCGGTTGCCAACCACGCGCAACATTGCTTCAGTGATCCATTGCTTTAATTGGAATGAAATCTGATAAACAGTGTCAACTTAAGTTGACGAATTTTGTATGTCCCATTGCCTCACATTGTCCCCTTACCACGGTCATCAAAAGGGTTAACAACTTACACGTATACACAGGGCCACTTGTGCTAATTCTCTGGCATACCCCTCTAGGATGCCTCAGATAGCTGGTAAATTCATTATGTTTATATGAAGTAGGGATAAGTTCATTTCGGATAGGGTAAATTAGGTAGGTATCTCCATACATCTATTTGAAAAATGGAAAGGGTAAGGTATTATAAATTAGGTATGTCCATACCTCTATTGGTAAGGGAGAGGGTATATTAGGTATGCTCATGAAACTATTGGAAAGGGTGGGTGGTACCCATACTATCCCATATTTAGGAAAGATGGAAAGGGGAGGCTCTATCTCTCATATCTCATTTATAGATTCCGATGGACTTGAATTCCTCAGCAACAAAAGCACATTATTTTGGGGCTAATAAATTCCTGGAATATTCGGGACCTCCCTCCTCCAGCTAATGAACTATGTATAGGGTGTTCTAGATTTTCCTTTCACATTAGATATAGCTCATACTGTTATATTCGAGGTACTATTTGGTATTGGCTCAATCAAAATGATCATTAGAGCGTTAGAGCATTTCATATACCTAATCGAAGCGAAAGAAGATTATTGAATAATGGATTTACTGGCCACCCCTTAACTTTGATATACAAAAATGCAACTTCCAACATAAATGCAAATCTCTAACATGAATGCAAACTTGCAAACCCCCAACATGCACAAAATTGCAACTCCAACCCTGTTTCGTGCACACACAAATGCCTTGTTCCAAATTTTCAATGTTGCGGTTTTCTAACAAAATACCCTAAATGCCTCTATGCCGCTCTGTTAACAATAGCTCGCTGTAACATAGTTTGGGTGAACAAATTTAATTTTATCATTCTGTTGATGGTTACTGGGGGTATTTTCTATTAACTACAGTGCGGTCACAGGTGTACACTGCATGTGAATCTGGAATTTCATCCAAAATATTGGCAGGTTCATCTTTTTCTTCAACTTCTTGTTCTCATTCTTCTTCTTCCCCCTTATCTTCTTCTTTTACTTCCTACTTCTCCTCTCCTTCTTCTTGTAGAAGATTTGCACGTTCTCTTACAATTTTTCACAATGGGTCTTGAAGATCTTTTACAGTTCAAATTTTATCTCTGAGATAAGGCTCTAACGCTCTAATTTGTTGCAGAAAATCTGTCAATTTAGTCCCTGACAACTGAACTCTCCCTAATGGCTGATGCAACAAATATGAGACAAAATTCCAGTCCACATTTAGATTTTAGACTTCCAGAGAAAATTTCATACCCATCATCTTTCATTAAATATGGAGATGAAATAAAGGTCGTCCATTAATCCATTAAGATATCCGGTAAGAAAATGCAAAATATCTGCTAACCAATTAGTGGATGACATCTAAAGTACAATGCCTAGTTAGATGACATTATTCTAGTCTTGAAAGAAGACAGGCCTGAGAAGGATTCAAAACTTGAAAGAGTCCAAATTGAAAAGACCGAAAGAAGGACTAGAAGTCTCGGAAGAATCTAAGTGAAAAGTGTAGCTCCTCTGGAAAATAATTGTAAATGATAGATACTTGAGTGACAGATTTCACCCCGAAATCTGAGACAAACCAAACCTTTGTTGAAATTTCTTGAGAAATGCTATTAGTCGAAGGCCTGTGCAGAAATGCATGCATTATTTATATTTCAGAGTTTTGAGACTATCTTATCCACTTTCCATTTTTCTTCTTCTTCCTCCTCCTCCTCTTCCTCTTTTTCTTCGTCCTCTTTTCCTTCTTCCATCTTATTCTTCCATTTCCCTTGTTTCTAATCATTTCTACACGCCCTACACTTGCTAACTTTCTGTAGGTACAATATTTATTTTATCTAATTCTATCATTTTTAATGTCTACATAAGTAGGCGTACGTCTTATGCATTCTTCATTTTCCTGTCTGATGTCTTAAACACTGTCTACTTTAATATACACACCTTCTACCTATACGCGCTCCATTATTTTCCATTTTGAAGGCCTAAATTATTAATATTTCCAGACAGTCTATTAGAGATTTCTACTTTTTGCCATCCGACTTGCTGAGACAGTGCTGTCACTTACAAAACTAGCTGACGAGTGTGGAAGCCTAAAGAAATCATTACAGCGTATCATGCCTTTATAATAATTGTTCAAAAATGTATGAGTAGCAAAAACTTGAAATGGATTAACCCTTGACGTTACCGATTTTTACTTTCCTTATCCTATAGGAAGTCAGCTCCCATGGTGTAGTGGTCACTGCGCTCGCCTTGCACGCGGGAGACCCGGGTTTGATTCCCGGCGGGGTCAAGAAATATGTATCATCCAAATGATTGATTCCATGACTGGCTGTTGCGGGGCCCACTCAGCCTCGTGAGGAAAATGAGTAGCTATGACATATAATGCGCATAGCGACCGGTGCCAGCATGGTAGGTGAATATTGGATTTTAGGATTATTGAGGTGTTGGGAAAATCCTACAATGCTGCAGTGAGCACCAAAGTTGTGACATAATAACACAAAGAAACTCCATTTTCCATTTTCCATTATTGTAATGGTTGATTTTCTATACAGAAATGACATATACCATTTAGTCCATTAGTAGATTAGTACATACCATAAAGGTATGTATACCTACCTACTTGGAGCACATTTAAAAAAAAAAAAAAAAAAAAAAAAA
>NW_007435817.1:0-440 GCF_000475195.1 Diaphorina citri
AGTCAACTCAACTCCTTGTCATTACAAAGTCAGGATGAAGATAAAGTTCTGCATCGTCTGCGTAAGTTACTACTCAATGGTTCTAAACACAAGGCGTTACGTTGGGCTATTGAGAATCAGGAGTGGGTGAGTGCCTTGTTCATTGCATCTAGTATGGATGAGGCTACCTACATGTCTGTCTGTTCCATGTATATTCAGAGTATACCCAAGAATGATCCCCTGCGTACGTGTCTGCAAGTACAGTTTGGTCTGGACTTGGACTATCAATATTCTGATGACTGGGGAGTTCATCTGGCCGCCATCTTGAATAATGCACAGGATGCTTCATTGATCTTGAGATTTGCCAATATACTGGGTGGTGTGAAAGATATCTGTGGTCAACACTTCTGCTATATCTCTGCTCGGATACACCCTGATTCCTCCACTAACAGGAATGTCCC
>NW_007435818.1:0-440 GCF_000475195.1 Diaphorina citri
TAACAGATCTCTTGGCAGGAAATATTCATTACTTTCTTTGATCATATTCAGGGTGGCCTAGATTGGGACAGAAGCGTTGAATTCTAAAAAAAGAAGAAGGAAACTCCGTGGCCAATTGAGTATCACACTAGACTTGCACGCCGGAGGTCCTGGGTTCGATTCCCGGCTGGGTCGAATTAATAGTAAAGGAGGCACGTAGTAATGCTGTGATGCCCACAAAAGTTGTGAAAAAGCTCTCTGAATTTTATTTTTTATTTTTTGGTTTTTTGGATTTATGGTTTTCTGGACAAAATTTGCACCACCATTTTCGTGTTCCTGGTAAGACCTTTAATTTGATACATAGGTCGACCCGGTTTGGATAGGTCCTTCTATGGGGACAGACAGAGTGACAGACAGACAGACGACACCGAAGCGAATACAATAGTCCGTCCCTTATACCT
>NW_007435819.1:0-440 GCF_000475195.1 Diaphorina citri
ACTTATAATGGGTTTAAACTGGTTCTGCCAATAAAATACTAGCTTTCAATGAAGAGACTCCTGCTTCTTTTAAGGTATTCTACGTATAGACTTGGGATTTCCAAACCATTCCACAACCTTTTTTCAAACGAAGAAGCCTAAAAAGTAGGCGAAACGTGAGTCGGGTCAAGACAATAAAAGTATCCATAATCATATAAATTTTATAAAGGGTAAGAAATAATCTTTTTTTCCTAGCATTATTACAATTTTTATACTTTATTCAGACTGCCAACGGAGTACTAAGGAATCTCTTTTTGCCAGCAGTTCTAATTAAGTCTCGCTTATTAGCTATAAATTTTTGAAATAACTAGTTACCTTCTGCTAGCCCAGTAAGTACCACCGGTGTCGGCAGGCTCCAACATCCGCGGTGTTGAACTCCCGAACGAGTAGGTAAATGGTAA
>NW_007435820.1:0-440 GCF_000475195.1 Diaphorina citri
GAATCCCCTCTGGTTTTCAGATGTCCCGAAAGAGGAGACCAAAGTGGCGGAAGCGCAATCCATGAAGCACATTCCCCTAGTTCAGTGGATGTCACAGGAACTAATGCACAGTACGGCCAACATTAGAGATAAAGTATCGGATCAGTTCAATTTCGTTATTGATCCCCAGAGTAAGTTTTTATCTAGTCTGGCTGGGGGGCGTTAAACAGGGAGTAGACCAGCCTGAATTTCCCTTGCTAAAGAAATAGCAAAGGTTGAGTACGAAGGACTTTCACTCGTAAAATGTGTAGTCAAAACCAAATATCAGCCCAAAGCAATCACCCTAGTTAGGGCTGATTGAGAGGCTGACGAAAAACGCCGAACCCGTCTGTACACGGGAATAGGCGAAGAACAATAAGAAGATAGTCAATTTTCTCGAATAAAATTTATATTTCCTCGTA
>NW_007435821.1:0-440 GCF_000475195.1 Diaphorina citri
AGGTCGCAATCGGCGTGGAGGGCGTACCAGGGAGTTGCGCCTGAAAAAGCAAATGAGAGAAAGTTAGAAAGACCTACTGAAGTTGATGTAAATAGCGTACCTTCCTCTTTTTCCATTGGATATAAAGCTGTGTCCACACATAGTCGACGACCGTCGCCCGTGTGTGGACACAGCTTGAGAGTGAAACAATGGTTCTGTGAAATGTAGATGAAAATCTCACTCAGAAAAAGGGCTTTATGGGGTCTCCAAAGATCCAATTAAGCCCATAACCAGTCAGTAGTAAGCCCAAAACCATGCAGGAAAAAGACATATTACTGTAAAAGGCTGGCTTTCCTCTATCTTGTCTTGCTTCTCTGTTTGCTTTTGAGATGATGAGACCTTAGCAGTTACAGTTCCCTTTATCAAACCTCTAAAAAAAAAAAAAAAAAAAAAAAAAAAAA
>NW_007435822.1:0-440 GCF_000475195.1 Diaphorina citri
TTTTTAATTATTTATATGTATAAGAGTCCGTTGTACATGTTTTGCTACCTCTTATAGGAGGTAAGGAGGCAGTAGGTATACTAGAAATCTAATCAAGTGTAACCGCAGCCTTCTTCTTCTTCCTTGACTTTTTCCCGTTCTAACGGGGTTGTTCTCTGTCGTCATTCTCGTCTGATGCCTCTAAAGCAGTGTTTCTTAATTAGTTTGGCCCACGGAACCCTTTTCAAAAGGTGAACATCTTTGCGGAACCCTGAACTTTCAAGATTGCACCCGCCCGTTTACCCTTGTTGTGAGTTTCACACGATTTTTTTCCCCCGAATGTCCTGTAGGTAATGTAATTAAAATGAGAGTGTTCCCATTACACACGACACGATTTTTTTCCGAACGACAAGTGGGAACGGGAGACAAAGCCCATGGACCTTCAACCCAATCGTTTTTTT
>NW_007435823.1:0-440 GCF_000475195.1 Diaphorina citri
AATATATTACAATATTACCATAAATGGTTTTATCCTATTGGTTTTATTCTTATTTGACCATGTTGATTTGGTTGCTTCATATTTTACTCAGTAGATTTTGTTCAGAATGGAATGATGATAATTATGTAATATCGTTTGTCACTTGACAAACTATACTTTGTATACAGGGTGTCTACCAGACTGGAAAACCGGGAATTGTCAGGGAATTTCACGGAGACTGGAAAAGTCAGGGAATTTCTCAAAAAATTGACAAAAATCCAAAAAAGTCAGGGAATTGTTGTAAATTCAGGCTGTGTGTCGTAAATTATTGGTGTAAAAAAAAAGTGGATATAACTTTCGAAATTTTTTGATATTGGCTTGTCACAAGCGCATATTTCGTGAACCATCATTCCTAGAACCCTTACATGTACACCGATTGATTTCTCGTGAAAAGTTACATA
>NW_007435824.1:0-440 GCF_000475195.1 Diaphorina citri
AAAAAACATCTTGTTTAAATTGTTGTCTTAAACACTTTTGTTGTTGGTAACCTGTTTTCTTTTGTTGAGCTTTTTATCAAAACAAACCATCAGCGCATCAGTAGTGTTAGATAGGTACCTACTTAATGCAGGCAGATAGGTACTTAATACAGGTAAATGAGTACTTGAAGTATATAAAACTGGTTTGAAAGATACATCTTCAATCAGGAAGTACCTCGTCGTACATAAAGACGTACTTGTGGACATTAAGTTGGACTTGAAATCTTAAACACATTCTAAATCTAAAGTAATCTAAAGGTCAGCCTAATAGTTAGCTTGGTTGGTGGCGCGTCTGCCTTGTAAGCGCTAGGCCGCGGGTTCGCTAGTGTTCGTTCTCGGAACGGCTGGCTTTCCTCCTATCCTGTCTTCCTTCTCTCTTCGATTTCGGGACGATAAGACCC
>NW_007435825.1:0-440 GCF_000475195.1 Diaphorina citri
AATGGAAGATCGCCAGGCGATATACCAGGTAACTTCACATTCATAGGAGGCCAAGGTAAAAGTGTTATCGATTATTTTATCACTAATATGACTAATCTTCCCAATATTCAGGAGATGAACGTGTTGGAAATCGCGACAGCGGCGGACCACCTGCCACTGAAATTGTGCCTCAATACAAATTTACGAGACCAAGAAACAGAAGATAGAGGAAACAACTTGGAGGTAAGGTACAAACCAAGGAAATGGAAATGGAAAGAAGAGTTGGGTAAGGAGTATGGTAAAAATATGACTAGATCGGTAACGAGTGAAGAAATTAAGAAGATAGCCACTAGTAGCACTAGGGAATCTTACTTAATATTAAAACAATTAATTACAAATGCGGCAGAAAAAATGAAGGTAAAAACCAATAAGAATTTCAAAAAGACAAAGAACCACTGGTT
>NW_007435826.1:0-440 GCF_000475195.1 Diaphorina citri
CATGACACCTGCTACCTCCTGGTCTGATCCGAACACGATCACACCTGGGGGACAGAGAGGAGTCGACACTGATGTTAGGGTTGAGTTAGACCCTACTTGTCGTCCGTTCGGAAACAAATCGTGTCGTAAGGTAGTGGGAAAATTCTCATTTAAATTTAGATTGCCTACAGGACATTTGCTGTCGTTCGGAAAAAAAAAATCGTGTGAAACTGACGACAAGCGAGTGGGAACGGGGTTTTAGGGAAAAAGACAGTGATTAGTAATTTGGAGAGTCCATTACCTACCTTTATTTTATGTAAGAGAGAGGGGGAGATGGAGAGAGAGAGAGAGCATTTTACTCACTGAAAATGAGGGAGTGAAATATTGAAATCTACAGGGTGTCCACCAATGTATGACCCACTCAAATTGCTCCGAATCTGTTGGAGTTTTCGAAAAAAAAA
>NW_007435827.1:0-439 GCF_000475195.1 Diaphorina citri
TGGTAGAAAACGCCCCCGGCGTTAACCTCGCCTAGTGGTTACCTTCCACTCAAGAGTCTATTATTATTATTATTATTAAAATGGATTGAAAGAATAGAAAATTAATTTATTTTATTTAGCCGCCATCTTGTCGATCTGTAATATAGCTTCTTAAATCGCCAAAATAACAACTTTTTTCAAGTCAGCATACCTGAAAACATACAATTCAATATAGTATTTCAATATATTGGACAATTTTCAAGGATTTCCCCATAGTATCAGCATATCCCGACAACGGGATCGACCATTACGGGATTACGGTACATCCTAGAAGAAAAGTGTAAATGTATAAAATGTAGAAAATTATAATACAAACAGCTTCATATATTGGACAATTTTCAAGGATTTCCCTATAGTATCAGCATATCCCGAAAACGGGATCGACCATTACGGGATTACG
>NW_007435828.1:0-439 GCF_000475195.1 Diaphorina citri
TAGGCCCTAGCCCAATTTTTTTATTCCATTTTTTTAATAATTTATATAAGATTACAAATATATAAAAAATAAATAAAAGGTCACTGTAATTCAGGGTGTCGTGTTATTAGAGACTGTGTTTCTGCGTCTTTAGTGACCGTATCAAAATGATACGAGTAGGTGTTTGTAAGTAGGTATTTGTTCAGTTAATTGATAATGGAATGGCTACACCTATAAATTTACTGATAATGCTTTAACCTACCTATACAATTTTTGAGTCCCCTTCCCCCCGCCGCCCAAAAAAATGACGTAGGTAGCTACTTGTCAACAATCTTTCCTAAAACCACTTTTTTTAAGCTTTCGTTGGGTTGGGAATGTTAAGAAAAATTTCATATTTTGGTTTTCAGGAAAAAAAAAAAAAAAACCAATGGAGAGTCGAGGTAAGATCTGATGTTGGTGG
>NW_007435829.1:0-439 GCF_000475195.1 Diaphorina citri
TTATAATTAGTAATTACTAATAGGAGAAATGTGCCTGAGATGTCCCGAGTATAGTTAATCTCGTGTAACTTTCAAAGTAATACACAATGCATAGGTATAACAATACTATATTTTGTACATAACAATTCACATTTTGGATCTCGGACATTTTGCCGATCCGCGGATATCGCAGTTTGGGAGATGCCTCTGTGAAAGACATATGGGAACATGGACGTGGACCACCAACCTCCAGATTCGATGTCCGCTCTAACCACTACAGACTACACTATTGAGGAACAAAATAAGGAACAATAGCTACAATATTTTATATTTACATACATGATTGCACTGCGTGGGGGAAACACCAAAGACCCCACATTTCCTTACAATGTAGACTCTAAGAAGGCACTAGAGGCCAAGGCTAAATCACCGATTATCCGGAGACCATTAGAAGTGTCAT
>NW_007435830.1:0-439 GCF_000475195.1 Diaphorina citri
AGGAGTAGCGCTGGAACCAACAGGCACATTTTCTTTCTCGTTGTTTATTATAGTGGCCAGTCTATCTTGAGCAGGGGTTTGCTTTTCGTCATTATTATTTTCTTTAGGGCAATTACGAGAGAGGTGACCATCCGTGTTACAACGGAAACATTTAACCTTGTCTATCATGGTAAAGATTTTGTAGGATTTATTATCATAGGAGATATTGAATGAAGGGGGTAATTTCTCTATGTCATCTACAGAAACCATACGCCTGTAACCCAAGAGATGGCTAAACCTAGGATTCTTAATACCGAGGCTTACATATCGCATAGGGGAAACAACTTTCACATATTTAGACAGTTCGTCCACCAATAGAGTCTCAGGAATCACAGGTTCTACATTACATAGGTAAATACGGTGACCTTGGTCGTCAAGTCGTTTCAAAAGGAATCCTTTG
>NW_007435831.1:0-439 GCF_000475195.1 Diaphorina citri
AAGGCAGTAGATGAAAGTCCAAGTCTGGAACTGGTAGATCAGATCCTCTCAGATAAATGAGAGGGTCGGATGAATGAGTAGAATGTGAGTTGGATGAATGAGTAGAATGTGAGTTGGAAGATTGAGCAGAATGTAAGTTGGATGCATGAGCAGAATGTGAGCTGGATGAATGAACAGAATGTGAGTTGGATGAATGAACAGAATGTGAGTTGGATGAATGAGTAGAATGTGAGTTGGATGATTGAGCAGAATGTAAGTTGGATGCATGAGCAGAATGTGAGTTGGATGAATGAACAGAATGTGAGTTGGATGCATGAGCAGAATGTGAGTTGGATGAATGAGTAGAATGTGAGTTGGGTGAATGAGCAGGATGTGAGTTGGATGAATGAGTAGGATGTGAGTTGGATGAATGAGCAGGATGTGAGTTGGATGAATGAGC
>NW_007435832.1:0-439 GCF_000475195.1 Diaphorina citri
ATGTAAAATGCAAATGACAGGCGAATAAATTGCATTGTACCTATACAGACATTAATGGAAATATTTGATCGAATCTACGCTGATTGATTTTCAGTGGTGTGTCGATTACTGGCTCACGAGGAAGATTTCGGTTTGCAAAATTGGCAACCAACACAAACAGGTAGATAGATATGTACCTACTCTGTTCGTATGTTGTAAGTAGGTATCGATTATAATATTTTAATTTCTGAACGCCTCTGTGGCTTAGTAATCAAGAGAAGCGACCAATTTGTTACCAGATTAGTTAAACAAACCTTAAACTAAATCATTGATAAGTAGGTACCTTTTCGATGGTCTATTTTCCGCCACTGTAGGAATTCATAATTCATAGACTTATTAGACTAGCTCGTAGGTTACATGTCTAATGAATTCATGAAGTTTGAAGTGAGAGGAATGCAAA
>NW_007435833.1:0-439 GCF_000475195.1 Diaphorina citri
CACACCAGATTTTTTAAACCAATTATTTTTCTATT
Organism: Diaphorina citri; assembly: GCF_000475195.1. Taxonomy (NCBI): domain Eukaryota; kingdom Metazoa; phylum Arthropoda; class Insecta; order Hemiptera; family Psyllidae; genus Diaphorina; species Diaphorina citri. Next base: position 36 of record NW_007435833.1, read on the forward strand.
AGGTACTAAAGTACTTTCTATTACTTTCTCGTAGTAAAGTATAGCGAAGCTACACTAGTAATGAGAGCGTATTGCAATCAATCCATTTTTTTTTTCTTTTTTTTTCTTGGGAATTTTAGCTTTTGTTTCGATGGGACGAAAAGGCATTTTTGAATATGAAAAATAACGCCATTTTACGGAGTAAAAATCCTCCTCATTAGTGTTCCCATTAGTGTGGGGGATAATAATATACACATTTCCAGGTAGGTATCTACCTAAATACCGATTCATAGTCAAACTTGGTCTAAATACACATTCAGTCCTGTACAACAGTCCAACACGTTGGTCCTGACCATCTGAAGACAGGGATCTATGGTTCCTATTAGCTTCAGAGTAGATACAGTCAGATCTACATAGATATACTC
>NW_007435834.1:0-439 GCF_000475195.1 Diaphorina citri
AGAATAGAATAGAATATACCCTGTTTATACTGCCAGAATGAGACTGAAAAGTCCCTTTACTCCCGCAGTCTAAACAAGTATAACTGTGTATTACCTAACCCAGGGCTCTATCATCAAATTCTCGAAGTACCTGATCATCCAACGGCAATTCTGTGAAGGCTGGAATATATTTGGCCCATTCCACGAGGAACAAAAGCTGCTCCTTCATCGATTCACACACGTCACCAATGTTGGCGACTTTCCTCTTGAGTAACTCTTCTTCTAGGTGTTCAAATCGGATCTGAAAGTGAACAAAAATGGATCAAAGTTAGCGAAAATAAATATTGATGAAAAATAGAATAAATCTTGTTTAAGAAAGTGAATCAAAGTTAGTGAAATATTGAGGAAAATAGGTCAGAGCTTGGTCAGAAAATGGATCAAGTTACAAGTTAGTGAAAAG
>NW_007435835.1:0-439 GCF_000475195.1 Diaphorina citri
TCCCATAATGTACCAGCCCGAATTAAATAATTTGGAAGTATTTAATAACTATATATATATACCTACTTACTAATCATAACTATGTATAATTTATGTAGGTAGGCTATTATATCTTGATAATCACAGGGTTTGTCTGTGATTTTGTAAGCGAAAGTTTTAGTTATAGGCACTAGGTAGTCGGCAATTTAGGCATAATAAGATTAATATAGTGTAATATCCTGTACCTACCTATGACAGCTTCATGTTTACAGTCTCATAAGTACATAATATATGTTGATAGGAATATGGGATACCCTTTCTCAACAAAAGAATAGGTACCAATAGCCGGGTTAGTGTTATACCGATCCATTTACATCTATGTACGTATATTATAGTGCCTCCTTTAGGGCCCATCCAGTCAAAAATAAAATCTTTACTTTAGACTGTAGCTCAGTCAAAT
>NW_007435836.1:0-439 GCF_000475195.1 Diaphorina citri
TTTAGAAGTATAGATTTTTTTTTTACTTTCTATTTTTTATTTACACAGTTGATTTTCAAACTTTAATACTTGTACTTATTACTACAGAATCTTTATGTCCTACAGTACTTTCATACATATAGATGTAGGTACATACGTATATAGACATGTAAATATCATATATCTATTATACACGAGTAGGTATCTAATGTGGAAAATATTGTTACGTATACGTGGGCGTGATCGGGTTCGTAAAAGATTAGGACTAGTAAAAACACTCGCGAATTCGTTTATTTAAATCTAGAGTACAACAAGTTTATTTATTACACAAAAGAGTACACAGTCACTAGGTAAAATCGCTATCACAAAGTACAATCTCTTCTCACAAGTACGATCGCTTATCTATCACGGTTAACACTAACTTTCACTTAGGTACTTTACTGTCACTTATCGCGGTAAT
>NW_007435837.1:0-439 GCF_000475195.1 Diaphorina citri
GGTAAACAATCCTACCTAAACCACAGAAAACATCCTTACTTTTAATATTAGACTGTTTTTCTGGTAGGTAATTAAACAATTTGGCCTTTTGTTCAGGCGCGAGTATACGAGTATCTTTACAATTTATACTGCAAAGGAAGGTGGGGTAGAAAAAGAAACTAATCTCAGTAGTGTGTAGTGGTTAGCACGGTGCATTTCGTACCAGGAGCATGCAGGAGGTAGACACAGTTCTGTTGTGTTTTAGTTCAGGAGTTTTGGCGTCTCCACCAATTTATTTGCATCAACGAAAATAATTTAATAGATATATCTTTGTATGCATTTACGTATGTACCTAGCCACCTAGTTATTATTTTCGTCTATACTATTTCGAGCTCAAAGTTTTTTTTTTTTTTTCTTCTCATGTGATCTGAGATGACATATTTTGTGAAATGACATATTT
>NW_007435838.1:0-439 GCF_000475195.1 Diaphorina citri
TTGTGGTTCAGGAGATAGAGCGATCAGTGTGTGAAATGTGAATGAGTGAATGGATCTTGATTTTATAATATAAGATTAGCGCGACTGTGTATATTCAGGTATTAGCGCGACTAAATCATGAGAGAAGAATACTGTTTGTATAAAGCTCAACTCCAAAAGAAGTTAGCCGCCTCGGTCATGCTAACCTTCCTACCTAACTAGGCTGGCTAGTTGGTTAGTTACTTTTTTACTTTCCTTATTTAAAGAGGTTTGACAGAGGGAACTGCAACTGCTAAGGTCTCATCGTCCCGAAATCGATGAGAGAAGGAAGACGGAATATGTTCAGACAGAATATGTTCAGGGACTTCTTCTCTTTTTTTTATGCTGGCATTGTTACTAAAATCTTGTGTTGTATTGTCTTGTAGGCATAAGTATAAAATCTTGACGAATTCAAAATGTC
>NW_007435839.1:0-439 GCF_000475195.1 Diaphorina citri
TCAAAATGCTTTGATCGTACACCGATGAAAAACGTAGGATGCCCCAAGCCTAATCGAGTGACTAGGTTCCAAAACTGTGAAGGTAGAAACACACTACTATCACGTCACTTGATCTCATGGGGAGTCAGAAAGATGATGTGATGGTTCAAAGTTTTCCCATAATACAGCATCTGATTTCGATCATGATAGCTACACTGCCCTCGCATCAGTATTAAGCACACGTGACGTAATACATAGTAGTGGGTTTCTACCATACGGAACTCTATATATCAGGGAATCAGGAAGCTTGACTCATTCCAACACCCAAAATCAGGGGAAGTAACCCTAAAATACCTATAGTTCTTCTATCCTCTAATTCTACTAAAATTTGTGGCACCCTATCACTCGTTTTCTCTCTCTCTCTCTCTCTCTCTCTCTCTCTCTCTCTCTCTCTCTCAGT
>NW_007435840.1:0-439 GCF_000475195.1 Diaphorina citri
CGGAGTCCGACTTTTCCCGAATGAGGTTCGGATTTTATGGAACAAGTCCGGAAGTTTCGGATTTTATGGAGAGTCCGAATTTTTTCAGTTGTCTACCTAGATAGTTTAGAGAAACGAACAAACTAATTTTATGGAAACCACTAGTAGAGTGGATTGGAACACATCAGATGCCTTCAGGCACACTCCATTTGACAAGGATTGTGGATTTCCTTACCATTGGGATCAATTTAATTTATAGCTGATGACATTTTCTACCACTTAGAGCTTGTTTTTATGTGTTTTTAGGCAAAATTTCAAATTTGTGCCAATGAGGATGACATTAAATGTCTCAGCTCGGATTAAACTTGCGCAGGCAAAATTACAAATTTGTGCCAATGAGGATGACATTAAATGTCTCAGCTCGGATTAAACTTACCTCTGCTTACTGGACCAGCGTGTT
>NW_007435841.1:0-439 GCF_000475195.1 Diaphorina citri
TGTCCTGGTGAAACTTGGTGTAACTAATGAGCGTTTTCTTTTTTATAGGTTCCGAATATCAGAATTGAACTGTTTGAAGAAGAAGATTGCAGATCTCCTGAGTATTCCTCTGGATGTCCTGCAGGAAAAGTATATTAAAAGGTAAATGTACTTTTACTCGTACTCTAGTTTTAGATAGAGATAATGATTATAATAATGAGTTTCTTGAGTGGTTTTATTCATGTACAAAATACAAAAATTACGAAGGGCGAAAGTAGATCTCTACCATTCAACCCTTGCCGAGGGTAAGCCCCACTATTCAACTCTGAGATATTTACCTTCTGAATTTAATAGTTATAGCTACTCTGCTACCTACGCTTAACCCTGTCGCGTATAATATCTCTAGTAGCGCGGTCAAACTTTCTTGACTTGGCGGGGCGGAGCGCTACCGCGCTCCTTA
>NW_007435842.1:0-439 GCF_000475195.1 Diaphorina citri
CTAAGACTGTCTGACAGCCCCAGTAAAAAAATTGTTGTAAAATAAAAAATTATGGGATTCATTTGTTTTTTAAAAAGAAGTTTTATGGGGTTACAATAATTTTATTTTGAACATACAAGTAGTAGGTACATAAAAATTTACAATTGAACTTAATTAAAGAACCAACCCAGTGTTAATAGCTTACTTCTGCCCAGATGCCTGGCAATGAGTCTCCAAATCTCGTACGTCTGAACTAGATCCAGCGTGCTAGTGATTTTAATCCAAATTTTTAGTAAGTAGGTAAAGTAGGTATTATTTTATTAGATACGTTTACCAAGAAGTACTTTTTAACTTCATTTTGTTTCAAAGTTAGAGTAATAAGAAAATAAAAAAAAATGTCTCCTTGTGAAATATTATTGATTTATTTAATATTATACCCTTGTGGCTCGCAGCGGGCCGC
>NW_007435843.1:0-439 GCF_000475195.1 Diaphorina citri
CAAGACGCCCAAGAGAATGAATGTATTGGAGTTCCATTTATCCAACAGAGTGTAAAGAACACCTGCAAAACTGAAAAGCTGCCACTTATAAGATAGGTCAATATACCTACCTAATGCTGGATGTTATCAAAATTGAATAATTATAATTTTCACTCTGTAGCTGAGAATCTACCAAAATCACTTGAAGATTCTGGGTACATCAAAATGTTTTGGTAAATTGGGATTTAGTAAAGCCCAATCTTAAAACAGAGATTTTTCAGCTAATCCAGAGTTTAAGAAATACTGCCCTGTGTAAATCAAATGGGTGACGCCAAAGAAAACCTTTGACACTGTGTTAACTCTCAGTGGTAAGATCGGCCATAAGTCACCTCCAAAAAGAAAGAGGCACAGGCGACACCTGATTCGTAATATGATGGGAGTTTTAGCATCTCCACTAGAA
>NW_007435844.1:0-439 GCF_000475195.1 Diaphorina citri
AACATTTATTTCGCAACAACTGCGCAACTGTTTCTGGTGGGTACTAGGCTTAACAATGCCGGAATACAATTAGCTATTCTGATGACCAAATGACTGGTCTGTATTTCTAAGCTAAGGCCAATGTTTATGTTTAGAGTACCTATACATATAGGTACCCAATATCGTGCGTGTGTTGGGTATGGAATGGGATTTCCTGACAGTATGAAGAATTGTAGATATATGTATGTACCTTTGTACCTACAGTTTTGTCGAGCGAATTTTGCAATGTTAGTCCTTGTGGAGTTTGGATTGAGTTTGCGAGGTTGACGGAGGGAAGGAAGAGCAAGCACCACATCAAGTCTTCGAGCAGGGTTTACCAAATCAGAATTGAAGCCAACTCCGACTTCGTAAAACACGGTCTTAGTGCTTAGTGGAAATGGAAACCCTGATTTCTACTCCT
>NW_007435845.1:0-439 GCF_000475195.1 Diaphorina citri
GTTTAAGCATTTAAATTGATTTGATATTGAAAAGGTGTTAGGTGTTACCAACTTGAACGGAGATTGTAGATGTATAAACTGATATCCTATTTCTCATCCGGTAATCCTGCATAGAGTAGGTACATTAATTTTATCCTTTATGTGAGCATATTGGAATTTTAAATTTACTTATACGAGGGTTAAAAATAGTCAGTTTTTTCACAAACTTCTCTGTTTTCTAGTGAGTTGTTTTACCTATACAATATGCAATAGTAATGTGTGTTTTTTCATAGTAAAAGTATTTAATCTGTTTTGACTTCAAAATTCTGGACTGTCTCTGTAGATATAGGCTTGAGATCTATTCGCTAATCCCAAAAAAAATGTCTTATTTCAAACTTTTTACTACCTACCTTTCCCCCCCCCCACTTTTTCACCTTTCTCCCTCACTACCTTTTTCAAA
>NW_007435846.1:0-439 GCF_000475195.1 Diaphorina citri
AGTTGACGAGACGTGACGGTTAGTATCAAAATCCTGACGTATTCATCACCAAAGCACCATAACTTTCAAATAATTGCACACCATCAGTATCAAATTGCACTTAACCTTTCTTTCATAGATGGTCAGAATGATGTCTGTCAACAATAAAAGACTCTCTTAGTTACCAGAAAATGCAAACACTGTCTAGTTACCAAAAAGGTTTCCAGAAATTGCAAAGTTGAAAAAGGCTCAATTGCCTTTTTCAAAGAGCCAAATGTAAAGTGAGAAGATTTATGGAACGGCTGGAACAGGAGGCTTATCATCAGCGATGCGATGGTCTACTGAAGCTCCGAGTTCCCCTACACATAAAACATATGAAATGATTATTGTGTGTACGTGAGGGAAACAGAGTAGAAGTTTTAGTAGTACAACAATATAACTCGAATAACATCATCTATGT
>NW_007435847.1:0-439 GCF_000475195.1 Diaphorina citri
TTCGTCTCTACTAATCGTAAGTAAACAGGCGGACATGTCAGTCACATTTTGTGGTTACAGTTACACGCCAGTAAGTACATGAAAGGGATACAAAGTCACCCCTTAACTAAGTATTTCCAGTCTATTGTTCAAATACGAGTAAAAACTGTAATTACCTACTACACGAATACACTAATCTGTGTTAACAAAGCCGTTCCGAAAACGGACCTCATCTGTTTATAATAAAATCAGTCCTTGGCAGGAATCGAACCCGCGACCTAGCGCTTACAAGGCAAACGTCGATCAACGTCTTATCTGGATGATATCAACATCGAAGAAACTATTGTTTGGTCAGCAATAGTTACTCCAGATATTGTTCACTAGAGCAGTATCTATACTTTGGAGTGCCGAATTCATGACCCAAGGATTTTGTTGAACGAATTTTATTTCACATAAATTT
>NW_007435848.1:0-439 GCF_000475195.1 Diaphorina citri
AGGGTGGAGAATGAAGTGTTCTTAAGATTTAGAGGTTAGAAGTTAGAATTATAGAAAAAGAGAGCTACTAATGGTAACTACAAGCAAGCTATTTACAAAGGTTACAGGAGAGGTGAGAAAAAGCTACAGAGTAATTGTCATGCTCGTGCGTGCAATTCAATCGAAGTAGAAGATTAGTTATGGGCTAAATGAAGCAAGCAAGCAAGCAAGCTCTACATAAGGACAGCACTCTTACATGCATCTGATAGACTCCTATCTCCCAAATCTTCAAGTGTCTATTCGACAACGAGTGACATAGATGGATAGGAACCCGTCTACATTTCATGTAATCTAATGGAGCAAGTTATTATCTTAGAGAAGGGACGTGTAGTCCCTTCTCTTCAAGGTAATCCCGTCCAGCTTAAATTCACCATTGATTTCTCCCATCTACCTCGTCAGC
>NW_007435849.1:0-439 GCF_000475195.1 Diaphorina citri
TCATTCTATTACACATTTTTTAAGGCACTTGAGGAAAACTCTGTTAGCAAATATTTCATTAAACTACTTTTCTAAAGGAAAAAAATCTATTACTTTGTACCTAATCTTTTTTTATTAAATTTATTTATTTACTGTTTTCTTCTTTTTATCACTAAAAATAAAATTTGTCCAAGTTCAAATCTAATCTAGAAAATATAGACAGTAATTAAATTCTCATTTTTTATTCATTGATCATTTGTTGCAAAATCATTTTTGAAAAACTCTGAAAAATAAACAAATACAAAAAAGCATTTAGTTAAATTTAATTTATTTTCCTTTATTTCGAACATTCTGTTTGAACTTTATACAGTTAATTAGACTCACTTTATCATGGACACTCGTTGCTATCTTGAAAGCCCAGGAGAGGTTAGGTAGTAGAACAGCCGCGGTAGACAGTAAT
>NW_007435850.1:0-439 GCF_000475195.1 Diaphorina citri
CCATGACCTAAATATATTTAGGTAGGTACATGCAAAGGTCAGCTTTAAATGAGGAAGATATACCTCTACCTACATACTACATATATATAAGTACCTACAGGGTTAAGATAGATTGATATATAGCTATTGGCTATTGGCCATACCTACCTACAATAAATTCGTTCCTTCTGGACTTAGGTAGTTAGATAGGTACCTTATTGTAGATAGGTATATGAGCCGTCGCGTCGTTCCCATCACTTCCAATTGCACTTGTCGTTCGAAAAGAAATCGTGTCATGTGTAGTGGGAACATCATCATTTAATGTACATTATCTTACAGGACATGTGGAAAAAAATGGGATAAAACTGACAAAAAAATTGGGAACGGGAATTTACACTATTTAACAGTTCCTAAAAAAGAGGTCTGCGTCGTGTGTAAAGTCCTTGCTGATTTCGATATT
>NW_007435851.1:0-439 GCF_000475195.1 Diaphorina citri
CCATAAAAGTGACCTATATTTGGCAAAAAATGGGCCGTTTTGCAAAAGAAATTGCAAATTTAAAAAAGCCATTTTAAACATCAAAATTTCATCTACATGATGCCGTTTATTTCATTCCTTAATTCCCAGCCGTTTCTGAGATATAAGCGTGGTTCGCAAATCACGAACCACCCTGTATAGGTCGACCAGGTTTGGATAAGCCCTTCTATGGGGACAGACAGACTGACGGACAGACAGACAGACAGACACCGAAGCGAATACAATAGTCCGTCCACTATACCTTTTATTATTAGTAATAATAAAGGAAGGAGGACTAAAAACACTTTAGGTGTATTTTCCTTTCGAAAAATTGACCGCTGCTAAAACAGAAACTGAAGGGAGAAGTGGTCGATTTTCCAGTCGTCAATGGTTTCCCGAAAGAAAAATACACCTTTTCAAA
>NW_007435852.1:0-439 GCF_000475195.1 Diaphorina citri
TGAGTTTAGGCAGTTCATCAGTAATAATTTCTGTTCAGTAAGTTACTACAAGCCACATTATTTGAATTTCAAGTCCAATTTCATACATTTTATTTTCCAGACATGTTGTACTACCAAAGGAACTGGCAAAATTGGTGCCAAAAACTCATTTGATGTCAGAAGAACAATGGAGAGCAATAGGTGTCCAAATGAGTCCCGGATGGATCCATTACATGCACCATGCCCCAGGTAACTAGTAGGAGTATTAATAAAATCAGTCCTTCATGTAGAATTATCTGATACATACCTCGACAGAGGTGGATATTATTATTTTAATTTGGCAGTATTGCTGAATGATACATACCTTGACAGAGGTGGATATTATTATTATTTTAATTTGGCAGTATTGCTGAGTAGTAATGTAATTGTAATTTCCACATTGTTTCAGAACCTCACATCC
>NW_007435853.1:0-439 GCF_000475195.1 Diaphorina citri
GACCTTCCTTTAAGAAATCGATCATAACTTTTTTCCTATTGAACTCACATAAAAATGGTTTTCGGAAATGATGTATGTTGCAAATGTCGGGATCTTTGACCATTAGGCCATTTTTCCTCTCGCATCCCAATATTTCCCTACAATGTCATTGCTGGCTTCCAAGACAGGACATAAGTTTAGGTGTGAGGAGTTCATAGGGGCATTCAAAGAACATAAAGGACAGCTGGGAGAGTCTTTGATATTGATTTTGTGGAGGTGTTGAGCCAGACAGTCGTGCCCAGTGAGCAACCTAAAATGAGCGACAGCAGCTTTTCTTGGAAGATTTGGTATAATATTGGGGTTTTCAACTAAAGGCTGCCATTTTTTCCCTTCTCCTTCCGATTTTATCCATTGGTCATATTTTTCTTTGAAAGTTGATCTTAATAATCTTTTAACAGAA
>NW_007435854.1:0-648 GCF_000475195.1 Diaphorina citri
ATGAATCTGGAGGAGAAACTAAACAATAGAACACAACCAGTGTACACGAAGGAGCAAGTAGTGAGTAAACTCAAGCAGCGTCTCTTACTCAATGAGATATCAACCGAGTCAGCAGAGATTCTGTTCACCCGCGCCGTGTCAGCACGGGATGGAGGCTTTGTGTTCAACTTCGATCAGCGCCTCAAGAACAAAATCTACCTGGTGATGACAGAAGATCAGCAGCATAGCATTATCCGTAACATACAATGCCAGACGTTGTGTATTCTGTCACAGGATAGTTTCAATAGAGTGTGGATTGTGAATGAGAACTATATCGGAACCTATTGTCTGTACTCCAGACATCCCAAGTTTCATGTTGAAATGGTGGACAGTGGACATGATATGGAGTTAGAGGAACCAGAGAAACTGTCCGGACTTATTAGTGACTTCTTAGACTGAAACCCCGTTCAGATAATAGAGCTTGGTAAATTCATCACTATCTAGTACCTAGGATGTCCTAGGACTTCTAAGAAGGCTTGGTATTAGAAACATGAAATAAACCTTTTGCACTGCCTTCTGTATTCACATATTGGAAATTTAGCAATAAACAAAAGTTTACCTGTCATAATTGTACAGAATGTCACACACCTGTGTCTTGTAAATTGCTTG
>NW_007435854.1:9449-10457 GCF_000475195.1 Diaphorina citri
GTGTGTCCACGGCATGCAGGATAACGCTGCCTCCTTTGACAAGCTCCTCCCTCTCCTACCTGCCCGCTACTATTACGTCTGCATAGATCTTCCTGGACATGGACTATCCTCACACTTCCCGCCTGGTATGCTACTGGACTGGCTCAACTATCTACTGGCCTGTCACCGTGTGGTCAATCACTTTGCCTGGACCAAGTTCATCTGGCTAGGGCATAGTCTAGGAGGACAGCTTGGTACGCACTATGCTGCCATGTTCCCACAACTCATGGACAGGTTGATCCTCCTGGACGCGATGAACCAGCGTAAAACCAAAGTAGAAGACACACTGACGAAAGTGAGGGACATCTTAACCAATCAGATGAATCTGGAGGAGAAACTAAACAATAGAACACAACCAGTGTACACGAAGGAGCAAGTAGTGAGTAAACTCAAGCAGCGTCTCTTACTCAATGAGATATCAACCGAGTCAGCAGAGATTCTGTTCACCCGCGCCGTGTCAGCACGGGATGGAGGCTTTGTGTTCAACTTCGATCAGCGCCTCAAGAACAAAATCTACCTGGTGATGACAGAAGATCAGCAGCATAGCATTATCCGTAACATACAATGCCAGACGTTGTGTATTCTGTCACAGGATAGTTTCAATAGAGTGTGGATTGTGAATGAGAACTATATCGGAACCTATTGTCTGTACTCCAGACATCCCAAGTTTCATGTTGAAATGGTGGACAGTGGACATGATATGGAGTTAGAGGAACCAGAGAAACTGTCCGGACTTATTAGTGACTTCTTAGACTGAAACCCCGTTCAGATAATAGAGCTTGGTTAATTCATCATTATCTAGTACCTAGGATGTCCTAGGACTTCTAAGAAGGCTTGGTATTAGAAACATAAAATAAACCTTTTGCACTGCCTTCTGTATTCACATATTGAAAATTTAGCAATAAACAAAAGTTTACCTGTCATAATTGTACAGAATGTCACACACCTGTGTCTTGTAAATTGCTTGGT
>NW_007435855.1:0-439 GCF_000475195.1 Diaphorina citri
AGCAGGTAAATCCAAAGTTTGTAGTAAAACAAAGTCACTTCACTTTCGGGATCAAGTTTATCGCGGATAATCCAACAGGTTTAGTAAAATGGTTACTTAGAAGATAAAAAAAGACTTGGAACTAGAAAAAAACACTTGAAATCTTGAAAAACACTTAGAAAGTCACAAAAATGTTTACAAAGACAGGTGGCGAGTTTCATTGGATTAGAGTTCGGACATCAATGTTCTAATGTTCCAGTTATGTCACACCTTTGTCCGTACGAACTTCACATGAAAGTGCATCCAACACTAAACGCACACACAGCGATGTCGGTAACTTTTGATTTGATTAAGTCAACAAAAATGACACAAAATATTGATAAAATACTCGAAAGTTACACTCCGACGCGGGAAAATGACACAAAATTTGATAAAAACACACGAAAAGTAGAGCAACTTG
>NW_007435856.1:0-439 GCF_000475195.1 Diaphorina citri
AGGTTAGGTGGTAGAGAACGCCTCCGGCGTTAACCTCGCCTAGTGGTTGCCTTCCACTCAAGAGTCTATTATTATTATGTCTATGCTCTACTATGTAATGAGAAAGTATTGCAAAAAGTATTGTAATCGGTCCATGTTCCCCCATCTCAAATCAGATTTGGCCAAAAATACACCAACCCGCAACGGTATAATTTGTTTACATAAAATACTTTTTTTTTAAATAAATTTAACTAATACTTATTTGTGTAAAATAAATTAATCTATGCTTCTGATATGACGATTTTACTATCGATATGCTGTACACGAGAAAAAACACGTCTGTTTTCATAAATTATTTCTGTATTAATTGCACTTTTTATTGTGATTAATTTATATTTCCTTTGTTTGAATCAGATGTTCCAGTTTTAAGCTACTTTTTTAATTCAGTTGTGCATTATTC
>NW_007435857.1:0-439 GCF_000475195.1 Diaphorina citri
CAGGATCAAATCCGCCCCGAGCGGGAATCGAACTCGCGGCCCTTGTTACATAGGTAAAGTGAACGGGAACTTTCACAAGTTAGCAGGGACCAGTGTTATTGTAGGGTTCGTTAGATTCGTAGAAGCTTAACCCATCCTTTAGGGCTGTCTAGCCCCTACACCTAAGCCTCAGATTGGGCTTTTTGTGTGTGGGATTAAGCTATTGTAGGGTTAGGTAAACCACAAAAAACTTCGTTTTAGAAGATTAAGACATAAATGATGTATCACAGGAGGTATTCATCAGGGATAAGAGCGGGTGTTAGAGTGCTTGACGTCAACAAATCATTAAATGCCAGTTTGCCAGTGAAGATGTTTTATCGGGAAAAAAAACTCTATAAATCTTCTCAGGTGAAGGACGATAAGGTAAGAAAAAATGTACCAAATAAAAACTTCATCGTTG
>NW_007435858.1:0-439 GCF_000475195.1 Diaphorina citri
TTTTTTTTTTTTTTTTCAAAAGGTTTGATAGAGTGAACTGTAACTACTGAGGTCTTGTCGTCCCGAAATCGAAGAGAGGGTAGAATTAGGTACAAGATAGGAGAACGACAGCTATTTGGAAACAAAAGCGTATTAATTTAGAATAGAGTCCGCCTCGGGCGATAATCCAACCCACGACTTAGCGGTAAAAAAAATAAATGAAGTGAGTTATCAGCTCCCATGGTGTAGTGTGTAGTGGTTACTGTGCTCGCCTTGCATGCGGGAAACCCGGATGCGATTCCCAGCAGAGTAAAAAAAAAATTGTATCATGAAAATTATTGATTCTGTGGCTGGCTGTTGCAGAGCCCACTCAACCTCACATGAAAATGAGCAGCCAAGTGTAATATAATTGCACATAGCAACCGGTGCCAGTACAGTAGGTAAACATTGGCTGTATTTA
>NW_007435859.1:0-439 GCF_000475195.1 Diaphorina citri
TTGTTCTTAACTTGTTTAAATTTGTCATGCTTTCATCAGTTTGCTCTTCCACTTTGCTAAACCTTTATAAACGGAAAATGTTGTATTAAACCGCCTTAAACGAAAAAATGAGCTGGTCCCTTGGATTCTCGTTTATCCAGGTTCGACTGTATTTTGTTATTAAACCGCCTTAAACGAAAAAATGAGCTGGTCCCTTGGATTCTCGTTTATCCAGGTTCGACTGTATTTTGTTTATTAAACCGCCTTAAACGAAAAAATGAGCTGGTCCCTTGGATTCTCGTTTATCCAGGTTCGACTGTATTTTGTTTATCTGGGGTATGTTACCTATCACCTATCGTACTTATGTACATATCGTACCTATGCGATTATGTTCGCGGATTTCGCGATTATGTTCGCGGATTTCGCGATTATGTTCGTGGATTTGGCGATTATGTTCGCG
>NW_007435860.1:0-439 GCF_000475195.1 Diaphorina citri
TTTGAAAAAATGTTGTTCAATAATTAAAAATTCAATAAACAAACGAAAAATCTAATAGACGGGTCCTACAAGCCTAAACCGTCCTTTGAAACCGCAAAGGTCGAATCATAAATGAGGTCTTCACTGCGCAATCTCAGATTTGAAAAGATAGAACATGATTGGCTAAAATTGGCCTCTTATTCCTGTAAACAAAAAGCCCACTCTGAGGTTTAGTTGTAGGTGCGAACAGCCGTAAAGGTCGGGTTAAGCCTAATATCCTTCGTTCTATTAATCCTGATATTGCACTAAACTAGGGCCACATTTATGAACAAAAAAATACTGGCTCTCAAGCTGCACTGAAACATTAATTCCAAACATTTGATTGGGAATTTTTGTTTCAGCTAACTTGAGGGCGAGAATTTTTGTTTGTAAAATGGCCTTTTTTTTTTTTTTTTTTTTT
>NW_007435861.1:0-439 GCF_000475195.1 Diaphorina citri
TTCTCATCACAATTAATTTTATTCCTAAGTACTCAGTTGTGGGAGTAAAAAATTCAATCATGGTGAATCTGAGGGCCTTTGCAACATTTGGTATATCACAGCATTACTTACTAAAAGCCTCCTTAACTGTTATTTCCCATTTATCATGATTTTTTTTACACTCTTAATACCTTGTCTCTGGCTAGGGGAAGTTAAACAGAGAGGAGAATAGCTAACCGTAACCAGCCTAGCTAGCTTTCAGTTTTCAAAGGGTTCTCTCTGTTTTAAAGAACAAGCACAAGTCCTCACAATGCAATGGTTGACTAGGATTCAGGATGAACCAAAACATGGCTAGAGACCATCACCTGTTGTACCAAAAGAAAAAAAAAATATCCTTTCTTTATTCTGCCATCACCATTCAGCTAGAGCTGAAGCCACTACAACAAGAACAACACTCATA
>NW_007435862.1:0-439 GCF_000475195.1 Diaphorina citri
ACCCTGAAGTTAATGTTAATTCAAATTCCGGGGTGAAAGGCTCTCAAAGATGTTAATAAAAAAAAAAAGAGTCAGGAACGGTTGGGTTGGGTTAGGTTAGGTTGGGTTGGGTTTCTTCAAAAGGAGAGATTTTATAGCGTTTTGAATGAAAGGCTCTCAAAGATGTTAATAAAAAAAAGGTTAGGTTAGGTTAGGTTGGGTTGGGTTGGGTTGGGTTGGGTTGGGTTAGGTTAGGTTGGGTTGGGTTTCTTCAAAAGGAGAGATTTAATAGCGTTTTGAACACAATTTTCCGCCCCACGAAGGAATCGAACCCGGGACCTAGCACTTACAAGAGAGACTCACCAACTTGGGCTGGCAGATTTTTTTTTTTTCTTTTTAACTAGCTCTGAGTTAACGCCGCGCTGCGCGCCGGTGCCATCATAACCGGGGAGGGAGGTTA
>NW_007435863.1:0-439 GCF_000475195.1 Diaphorina citri
GCGGATTTTATCCTGAACAGATTATGTTCGTTCTGGGAACGGCTGGCTTTCTCCTATCCTGCAGTTTCAGTTCCCTCTGTCAAACCTCTCTGGAGAAAAAATCATTCTTTATCCATGGACTTTGAAACAAATAATTAACAGATGAGACTACCCTATCTCATACTGAGTCATAAAGACATTTTCAGTAAGGCCCAACAAAGATCACCGGAATGTGGGTTGATGAGTGACATCTCATGAGTTATGAATGTTCTGATTACAATATTTACATGATTCACACGAGTGTATAAGCCTACTGATTATAAGTCATAGGAGGGATTCTTCCAGATTCTACATATACAGAGAGAGGGTGTTGATTCCCAGCCTCCTGCATTTAGACATCATCTGTCTGCTATGTCATATTGTACAACTCTACATAAATATGGAGTGAATCAACTGTACA
>NW_007435864.1:0-439 GCF_000475195.1 Diaphorina citri
AAGGAGTAAGAATAACTAAAAATTTCACGATTCTAAGCAATGTACAGACAAATCTACAATTTTATTTATATAGATGAAAAGGCTGATGAAGCATATTTATGGTTGTATAGGTTACGTGATAGATAATTGTTATTAGAGCAACCGGCAATAAAACGTTGAATGCACCAGTTCCAAATGGACCATTGTGGTTGAGCAACGTTGCGCGTGGTTGGTATCTGGACGGGTGACCGTCTGGGTAATCACGTGCTGCTGGGTTTTTCCTGGTCCCACTCAGGTTGTCTTGAGGTTCATGTGAGTAGGTGGTTGAAATCATAGCCAAGCGAACTGGGGCCAAGCCCCTCCGGAAATATACTTTTGTTCTTAGTATTTCCAATGTCCAAAATTTTGATTCCAGGATTTTTGACACTAGAAAGTACCTGTTTCCGTTGATCACTTTGAT
>NW_007435865.1:0-439 GCF_000475195.1 Diaphorina citri
TTTTTTTTTTTTTTTTTTTTTTTTTTTTTTTTTTTTTTCAATTATGTATTTCTATTGTTACCTAGGTATTTATGTATTTATATTTTATTGTTTATTTTAATGATTGAGGGAGTAGCGATCATGCTTCTTGTTCATTGTATCGATAGTGTATCAGGTAGACCTCACAGGTGGACCTGATCAGGTATACCTGTCAGGTCTACCTGATTGTTCGCACTGTTTCATTGTGAGAGGTAGGCACGCATGTAACTTTATCAGATAGGACTACCTAGTCCTGGCCGACAGAAACGTGATTCTAATCAGTAGATATTATCACACAGGTAAGACGTATGCGTAATCATAATCACTAATCACCTGGATATAGTGTAGACGCTGCTTCATGATTTGAAAGGATAATCAATTTATCACCTGAAATTTTTTCCAGAGGTTTGATAGAGGAACT
>NW_007435866.1:0-439 GCF_000475195.1 Diaphorina citri
TTGTATTTGTCCAGGAAGTATTTGGCTACAGTACATTCCACCGTTTGTCCGTTTTCTAATTGTAAGGGGAATCTGGAGGGAGAAGTGATGCAAATAGAGTTTAGGGTAGGAAATTAAACGAACGCAGAGTTTAGGACAGGGAATGAATCGAACGCAGTGTTTAGGGTAGGTTAGCTATACCCACTTCGAAGAACTTGGGCATTTGAAATGGCAAAGTGGTTCCCCAAAAACGTTTTATGTCAGCCTGGTAAACTTGAAGGCTAACGCGTCTGCCTTATAAGACCTACATAGGTCGCGGGTTCCAACGCGCGACGTGAAGTTCATGTTATATGGGTTCGTTCTCGGAACGCCTGGTATTCTCCTATCCTGTCCTCTCTTCGATTTCTGGATAATAGTAAGACCTCGCGTGTTACAGTTAGAACCTCTTAAAATGGTAGAG
>NW_007435867.1:0-439 GCF_000475195.1 Diaphorina citri
ATAATTGAGAATTTTTAGTAAGACAATGTCTCATTGTAATGTTTAGATATATTTTAGTTTGTCTGTTGTACCAACCTACTAGGAGATATATTTTATTTTTGGTATAAATAGGGCATATTTGATTACATTTTTGATACCCATATGGTACACTGTATTTTTTCTAGCCAAATTTGGTTTTGTTGTTGGGCAATTCTCAAGTTGTTTACCTATTGTTCTGAAAGTTATTGTAGTATACTTGTATTGATTTGTAAATAGTTAATTTGCTCATCATTATTGTTAATGCATCTATATGTGACTAAAATTTAAGACCCAAGCAAACAAAGGGGGGTGTGGTTTTTAAGTAACAACTTTGTCAAATCCTTTTATGTTTTATTGGTCTCATTTTTCCCTTATAGTTCGGATTTTTCTTTATTGTTTGATATATTATGTCATTGTATTT
>NW_007435868.1:0-439 GCF_000475195.1 Diaphorina citri
TTTTTTTTTTTTTTTTTTGGCTTTTATGGTTCTCTGGACAAAATTTGCACCACCACTGTCGTGTTCCTGGTAAAAAGACCTGGTAAAAAGACCTTGATATATAGGTTGACCAGGTTGGATAAGTCCTTCTATGGGGACAGAAAGACTGACAGACACCGAAGCGAATACAATAGCTCGTCCACTATACCTTTTTTTTTATTACTATCGTAATAATAAAGGTAGGACGGGCTAAAAATGCTTCCGTTAGAAATATGTAGCTTGGAAACGAAGCACTTGATGAATAGGACAAGGATACAGGTAGGTAGGCTTGCCAAATATCCAAAATGTCGATTCGGGACGCGAATCCGCGAACATAATTGCCAAATCCGCGAACATATTCGCGAAACCCGCGAACATAATCGCCAAATCCGCGAACATAATCGCGAAATCCGCGAACATA
>NW_007435869.1:0-439 GCF_000475195.1 Diaphorina citri
TTACAAAATAAGTGTGGCACCTTTCTTTAACATAAATAACAAAAGCAGGAAATAAATAGGAGTCATCAGTTAAGTAAAGTGATCGTACTTTTAAGTGAATTAAATAGAGGTAGGTAATTGTCATATTGAAATACAAGAATAATTAAACACCAAAATGTTTCCGTATGTGTTCATTAAGACCTTCCTCAGTTGAGAAAGAAGATCGACACAGCTGACACTGATGCTGCAACTCAGGGTTAGACCTTGACTTCTTTCGCACGTCACTATGTTTCTTTAAATGAGCAGTGTAGCAGCTTCGTGCTGCAAACTTTTGTCCGCAAAACTCACAAGTATAGGGACGAATACCATTATGAGTTCTCATATGAACTGTCAAGTACCATTTATTTCTAAATGTGCCACCACATATTTCACAAGCATACGGTCTTTCACCAGTGTGGGT
>NW_007435870.1:0-439 GCF_000475195.1 Diaphorina citri
TTCCTTCTGTCAAACCTCTTAAAAAAAAATAAAATAGGTACCTACCTAGGTCTTTATTTCTGTACAACACGCATGTGCAATTTAGAATAATAACTGGGTAGGTACATAGTATATCATTCTATTAAATTATTGTGGTTATAATATTAATTTTACTGATGGCCAGTGTAAGCAGTAGGCACCGAACTACCTACTAGACCTGATGATTACGTATTGAAGATTGAACCTCTGGTTAACATTTTTTTATGAACGCCGTATATCTCTCTGAATATGCAATGTGGTCACTTTGTCTAATTAGTGTAGATGTCTGATGAACCACGTGTTGGATTGAGCAGGTGCTCAGCCTGTGAGTACAACCTTTCCAATTACAGTATGTTTATTCCTAAAATAGGTAAGTGAGTCTCGTGTTAGTTCACAATGTATCATATTTCATAAAACCTCA
>NW_007435871.1:0-439 GCF_000475195.1 Diaphorina citri
AGATATTATACAAAGACTTTTCTGCGATTTTTAAGGACGTTTTTCAAAGTACCTACGTATACTTTCAGTATACCCATCTAATAGGTAGGTATACATTTACTTTTTCTTGTATAGGTACGAGTACAAGTATTAGGTATACCCTAAAGTCCTAAACGATGTTCCTCTATTATTTGAACACAGAAATAACTTTCCCAAACAATCTCATAACATAGCAATATAGGATGCCCAACTATTTGTAGCTAATGTGAAACCTGTACGTATGTCAGCTGAAATGTTTTATTCAAAACTCAAACAGAATAACAGAAAGCTTCTGGCAGAAACCAACACTTTGTTTGTGCTGGGTAAACTTATTTTAGTCCCTCCATAAGAAATACACGGGGAACACGCTTTGAGGCCAGAAAAACTTTTCCTACGTTTTATATTTTGCTCTCGCTTTTAG
>NW_007435872.1:0-439 GCF_000475195.1 Diaphorina citri
TTCCCCCTTTGGGGGGGTTGGGGGGGGGGTCGCTGGGGTTAAAGGGCACTTCAGACTTTCTAATATCAAACTTGAAGAGGGGAAAACACTTTATGGTTGACTAATAACTTGACTGGAAAATATTTATTTAAGTTAGGTAAGTAGGTATGGTTTGTAGGTATTTATTAAAGTTAGGTAAGTAGGTATGGTTTGTAGGTAGTTACTTTACAAATACCTAGCCTTTTGCAGCGTCCACAGGGAGTGTAGCCCTACAGGCTAATAAAGCTCTTCGCAGAAATTTTTCATAGTAGGTACTCTATTGGTCAAATTTTCGCTATACCCAATATAAATATTTTAGACTGTTTTAAAATTCACCTTCGTAATCAGTACCCGGTAGGTAGGTACATATTCAATATTAGTAAATAGTCAGGGCCGTATCCAGGGGTAGGGGGGGGGGGGT
>NW_007435873.1:0-439 GCF_000475195.1 Diaphorina citri
GCCAAATTTCAGGTTCCCATCTTTAGCCATTCAAAAAATATTCAAGGGTCCCCGGACTTTTGAAACACTCTGAAAAAAACTTGGTAAAGAGGCATCTACTGTGTTCATTCACAATAGATACCCCTGGAACTTGTTTTATTCAGATGATTTTTTTTTTCATTTTTTTTTTTTTTTTTTTTTTTTTTTTTTTTTTTTTTTTTATCCCAAAAAAAAAAACTGTTGTTGTTGTTGTTGTTGTTGGCGTTGTTGTTGGCGTTGTTCTTGTTGTTTATCATTTTTGTCAGTAGATGTCAACATCTACTACCATATTATTTTTGATAGATGTACCTAACTAAGTCTTTAATCGGTAAAATAGCGGTCGAAACGTCGAAAAATACGGTAAAACACCGCTAACCGATGTCCTGATGATAATAAAAACTGATATTTCGGGGGTTTTAGG
>NW_007435874.1:0-439 GCF_000475195.1 Diaphorina citri
TTTGAGTTCATAGGTCGTCGCGACAAATTTCAAGATTAGAGCTCATTTGTGTGAGAAAATGTGAAAAAAAAAAAAAAAATCCCACAATTACTCAATTAACTTTAAGTCACCCATCCATTTATTGGCCTTGCTCGGCGTAGCTTAACATAGATGACGCTGAAACCGGTCTTAAATTAACGACTGAAGTGTCATCTAAAACTTTCTCGCTTTGAGTTCATAGGTCGTCGTGATAAATTTCGAGATCAGAGCTCATTTGTCTGAGAAAATGTGAAAAAAATCCCCCAAAAACCAGTTAAATTTCGAGATCAGAGCTCATTTGTCTGAGAAAATGTGAAAAAAATCCCCCAAAAACCAGTTCAGCAAAAACTAACAAGCTGGGCCCGTCCCTCCGGGAATTTTTTAGCCCGTAGTTTATTCGATCGTGGTTAAAGAATACCTA
>NW_007435875.1:0-439 GCF_000475195.1 Diaphorina citri
TTCGAACCAATGTCCCATTCATCAGGTACCTCCTTAACTTAGCTTAACTACCTATCAAGTGGCATAACTTCAATACTGTGGTACTGTGTCTCTGCTAAATAAATACCACCTTCTGGTCTAATAGATAGCCATCAATATGAAAAACGCCATTAAAATAGTAGGTATTTCTAGTAGTAATAGTACCTGTATAACTATTAAAATAGTAATACTGTCTATTAATCTATTAAAATAGTTACATGATTATTGGTAACCTCTGACCTCCCCCATACAGCCTGCAGGTGAATTGACAGGCTGTCGGCAGGATTTTACTTTGTGGTTGATTTTTTTGCTTTGTGGTTGAGTGTTTAATAGTAATAGTACTCGAGGGTGAAATACCATGCAGACCATGTACCACTATGTTGTCTATTAACAGGGAAATCACAACCACCCAAGTATCTAT
>NW_007435876.1:0-439 GCF_000475195.1 Diaphorina citri
GAAAAAAATCAACCTATGGTTCGAAGAACATAATCTTAAAATTAATATAGATAAAACCAAGATTCTGCCACTCTGTATAACTAAAACCACCCTGCCTCGACAGTGCGGCGTTCAGATTCACGTGGACAACTGTGACCAAACTACATGTCAATGTGGCTCTATTGGACTAGTGCACAGTTGGACTTATCTAGGGGTTGAAATAGACCAACATCTAAGGTGGGATAATCACATAAATAAACTTACTAAAAGACTAAGAAAAATGATCCATTCCTACTACCTACTCAGAAACTTTTTAAAATTAAATCTCTTGAGAGAAACATACTTTGCTCTCTGCCAGTCTTGTATCGAGTATGCGATCTGTGCATATTAGAGGAGGAGAACTATCGATAGCACTATCGATAACTATCGATAGTTTTGACTATCGAACGCTATCGATAGT
>NW_007435877.1:0-439 GCF_000475195.1 Diaphorina citri
CCGATGGTCAGTGGTGAAAATATCTATTCTACCTATATCCTCTGCGGTTTAATTATTTCATGAATGTTTAAAATATTAATGATTATCTCCTGTTTTAGAATTATTATTTTTATGTTTTTTATTTATTTTTAGTCTGACTGAGGGACTATATAAACAGAGAGTAGATCAGCGTCTAGCTAGGGGACTATAATCTCACTCGGAAAATTGAGTGCGAAGGGTATCCACTCGCAAAATTGGTAGCCAAAACCAGTTAACCTCAAAGCGATCACTCTAAAGCTGATTGAGAGGCCGACGACAAACGCCGACCCCATCTGAACATGGGAAAAGGCGAAGAAGAAGACAAGAAGAAGAAGAAGAAGAAGAAGAAGAAGATGATGTTTTTTATTTATTTTTATCTATTATCTACTGATCACCAATGGCACTTGGTACCATTTCTCTC
>NW_007435878.1:0-439 GCF_000475195.1 Diaphorina citri
ATACTCGTTTTTTCGTGTGGATCAACACGTCCTCACTGCAGGCAGCGATCAATACGGGGAAAAACCGGTGTGGATACAGCTTTGATAGTTGCACTGTTAGGATTGCACCGTGCACATTATTTCATATAAATTTGTTTTAAACGCTTTTTTTTTAGATGAGTGTTCCACTGCCGATGAGTGTTCGCATACTAATGAGAGTTTGGTGTCTTGTTCTGTGTTACAGGTATGTTACTATAGCTCCTTCACATGACTCATCAGCCTCAGTAAGTTCCAAGAATTCACAGTCCAAAGCTCTTTTAATCATAAGGTTGACGGGAAACAGTCTTGTCCTACTTACAATGTTTGTTTTCAATCGGTTAGATGACGAACTCATTTGAAACAATGGGGAATATGTTTTATCACACTAGTGTTGCCTCTATGTCAAGACAATGAGAGAGGA
>NW_007435879.1:0-439 GCF_000475195.1 Diaphorina citri
TTTTTGCAAAAAAACCTATACCTACCTACTTAGTTGTGGGTGGATAACATGACATTATCGTTAATTTGGATATTGTTGTGCAAATTTGGTGAATTTATTTGCACGATAAAACTATATTAACCTATTAAATAATGGACTCTTTTAATTCGTGATTGGGAAGGGGGGATCACACTCTGGTTTTAGTGTAGGTACCTACTTTTTTTCTCTCATTGGCAGGTACCTAATGATATCATAATTTTTCCTTATACCTACATCACGCCTAGAGTAGAATTTATATTCTTTCTTGTTTAAATAAGAGCAAAATAAACTCACCATGGTCAATAAAAGACGACGCATTGAAAAATCGACATTGATCTGATTAATTTTCTCCGAATTAATAACAGGTAGGTAAAGGTCAATCGATGACAGTTTTGTCTTGGGGCTAGGGTACTTTTGTAAT
>NW_007435880.1:0-439 GCF_000475195.1 Diaphorina citri
TTACAAGATCAAAGGCATGCCTTTCGTCCTTGTAAATAATTTAGTTGAAATTTAGGATGTTTTACCCCTTTCATCTCTCTGCAGGGGAACCTTTTCCCCTTGAAGTTATTAACGTGTCTTTCCTGGTAATCAGGTACAGCCGTTCTTTTCCTCTCTACTAAGAGCAGCTTTAATTTTACCTCACCGCTCTCTCCCTTTTCCGGAAAATGTCTAAATAAGGCGAACACCCACTGATCTGTAATCAAAGAGGTGGTGGATTTAATCCCGACCGCTTTTTAGAGTAGGGGAGGGGGAACCATGCACCTACCGATTCTCTAAGTAGGGGTGAGTTCCTAATAGATCAGTTGCGCTTACTTGGATAGTGTTTCAAAGTCATAGAGCAGGAAAAATGAGGACCAACGGAATTTTTCTTTTTCTTCTACAACTTCTAGATCCCGAG
>NW_007435881.1:0-439 GCF_000475195.1 Diaphorina citri
GTATCCAAGATGAACAAAAATATTTGGGGATTTAATAAGCTCATTGCTCTGAGCTTGGTATAAATCGATTCCATATTTCTTACTTACCTTGAGGACATAAGTTTCGTCAAAAGTCCATAAGGACCTTTGTACAGAACACATACTTGGGTGAAAATATGGTGCCAAAAAACCAACTGTGCAAACTATGAAAAGCCAATGTGCATGTAGTGAGAAATATAAACTAGATGCCTAAAAAAATACTATAGACTGTGAACCATATCATCAGGTAACTGTGCAAAATATGGAAAGCCAATGTGCAAGTGAGATAATCAAGTACCAAAAGGTGCCTACCAAGACCTTTTAGACTGAGATACATGATACCTATACAGATTACAGAGTGTGCGATATACAATAAGTAAGAAACAAATGTGCAAATTCCAGAGTGTGCCAAATACAAGAA
>NW_007435882.1:0-439 GCF_000475195.1 Diaphorina citri
TCACTCATATTTGTTGTGTCATCTTGATGCAAGCATTTATTGTTCGTGTCATTCATTGACAAGTCTTGTGTTATTTCTCCTCGGTTTTTATTTTCGTTGGGTACTAATTCTCGACACAAGACATTTTCTAATTTTCCACTCTGGTTGTCCAAGTCTGGACTGTTTTCGGTTTTTAGTTTTACAGATCCATTTGGGTCAAAATTCGGAATGGTTGTCTCCTTATTACATATTTTCCGGTCATATACGGAGATATTTTGAGTGTTGGATTTTGTGATCTCTGAACAGTCCATTTCTTTGTCTGATTCGTTACGAATTATTTCATGTGATTCCTTATTCACCGTTTCAATATCCGATTCGTTTTCATCGATTTCTTTGTCTAATCCATTCTTATCAATTTCCTCTTGTAATTCGTTTTCATCAATTTCCTTGTCTGAATCAT
>NW_007435883.1:0-439 GCF_000475195.1 Diaphorina citri
GGGACTTTCAGTCTCATTCTGACAGGATAAACAAGGTATATTCTATTCAACTGTATAAGAGTTTATAACTTCCCCTTTTGTATATCCCAGCACACGCCTCTGCACTCCATTATTCTCACCTCTTCATAATATTCTCCTTTCTCTTCATTCTTGGGAATACTGTGCTCACTCATGGGGGTTCAAAGCCTAAAGTTGGAGGGAAAATTACCATAATGCACACTGACACTATTGACAGGATCCTCTTGATGGTGTGACGTGTATTCGCGTTTCATTATCATATTTTTTTGTACCTATAGGTAGATATTAATATTATTTTTAATATTTCAATTTCTGTGCACCAACATAAACATACGAGGAGAATGATAGGTTCAACATTGTATCATACAACTTCTGATGCAGATTATTATTACCTATTTGGAAAATTGAACACTATGAAAAA
>NW_007435884.1:0-439 GCF_000475195.1 Diaphorina citri
CAGAACCGCAAACAAGGAAAAACCTCATAACTTTGGTTGATCCGTCTGCACTCTCTTCGCTAAAAAAAAAACAAACAAGTTTTCCTCCTCCCCCTCTTCCTTCTTCATCTTCTTCTTCCTCTCGTACTGCTAGTGGGAATGTTGATAGTGCTTTTCCTCCTCCCCCTCTTCCTTCTTCATCTTCTTCTTCCTCTCGTACTGCTAGTCGGAATGTTGATAGTAAACTCTCATTTTTCTATCAGAATGTGAGAGGATTGAGATCAAAGCTATCTAAGACTCGTTCAGTCCGTCCTTCCTTTATTATTACAACAGTAATAAAAAGGTATAAGGGACGGACTATTGTATTCGCTTCGTGAGTCTAATCTAACTGATTCTCATTTTAATTCTGAAATTGGTTTCCATAACTTTTCTGTTTTCAGATGTGATCGTATATTAGAAA
>NW_007435885.1:0-439 GCF_000475195.1 Diaphorina citri
GAATAGGTAAACAAATAAAAGCGAGGGAAATTTTATTCTCATCTGACGGGCGAGAAATTTAATTTCCTCTTGTTTTACTGCCATCGCCACTTTTTTTTTTCAATTTAAACTTTATTATCTACCTAATATACCTACAGGTATCAATCTACTAGGGTAACTATGGGTACGTTTAGTTTTTATTATTTCGAATCAGGTAGCAAAACTTTAATGAAAGTTTGAGGGTTTCTGCAGATCAGGATTCAATTAATCACAGGCACACATTTATGTAGTTCGATCACGAAATGGTCCCCTAAGCACTAAGCAGGGTCCTATTCCATGAATAACATTGTACTTCTCACTTCTGACTTCTTAACCCATGCGCAGAACAAGCTGGGTCCGTCCCTCCGGGAATTTTTTAGCCCGTAGTTTATTCGATCGTGATTAGAGAAAATCAGTACCT
>NW_007435886.1:0-439 GCF_000475195.1 Diaphorina citri
AAAAAAAGAAACAAATCTTTAGAAAAACTTGGTGTGTTTTTTGTTCATTTTTGCTATTGAACGAAATATTTCAACGGGCTACTTTCTGGTGCTCTCGTGTTGACCCAGCATTTAAATGGGAAGTATTGTGTCTTTTCTATGATGATGCGGGATGAGGGACTCACTACGAGATGGGCATTTTACAACACAGACCACACGCGTCTAATGTAGCAATTGTTTGATTGCTACGAAATAAAAACGGAAAAAAGGCGCCATCACGCTAAACGAGGGTAAACGAGTTTAAGAACAGAGGAAATTCCGAAAGGAAAATACTGTATGCAAAAAAATCCTAAAATATAAAAATGGTTAATGGGATCGGAAATAGAAAAATAAATAAATTACTAAATATTTTAAATAAAATGACTTGGGGTACAAAACTTACAAAAATAAGTGAAAAAAT
>NW_007435887.1:0-439 GCF_000475195.1 Diaphorina citri
AAAAACTGACCATCGAAAATTTGACCCGATTACATTACTTTCCTTCCTATAGGATAAGGAAAGTAAAAAGAAAAAAAAACATACTCGACCGGCCGTCGATCGAAGAGGTAAATCTATGTTGTTGAGGCAGTGTGGACGTGTCAGAAGACATGAACGTTTCCCCACACGTAGGGTTTATGAATTAATGAAAGTACAAAAGGTTGAAGGGATATTTTTCAGAAATGTTTGTACCTATGTACACGACATCGATCGATGGCCAGTCGACTATGTGTGGACACACCTTAAGGGATTATTTGTCTCTCAATGACGAAGGTTTTCCTTTTTGTCTTCATTAGACGGTTAACTGTGAATCATTTAACCACGAACAAACCGCGGATACCGCGAACAAACCGCGGATACCACGAACAAACCGCGGATACCGCGAACAAACCGCGGATAC
>NW_007435888.1:0-439 GCF_000475195.1 Diaphorina citri
AAATCCGCCCCGGGCGGGAATCGAACCCGCGGCCTAGCGCTTACAAGGCAGACGCACTACCAACTAAGCTAACTAGAACTTTAAAAAATGCCGAAAAAACCTCAAAAAAAAAACGAAAAGGATTTGTTTGGCAAATAATCAAATTTTTCTCAAAAAACACGAACAGTGGCAAAATTAAAATGTCACAGGGCTTTATTAGGTTCCTTTGGAGCCTACATAATTATGGGGATGTAAAAAAAAAGATCGTAATTTCCGTTCTTACTGTAAAAAAATGTAAATCTAAACCCGGAAGCCTTCTTGTTTACTTATATTGTATAGGTACGTATCCTGCTTGGAATTTCAAGATTCAGAATAATTAATTATCAAGTCTTTCCATAATGAAGATATTCTTTATATTTTTTTCAGGTAAGGTTTCCAAGCTCCCATACATCAAACCGAC
>NW_007435889.1:0-439 GCF_000475195.1 Diaphorina citri
AAACGGGACCGGCCTGATAAGCTTGGATGGTACAGCGTCTACCTTGTAAGCGCTAGGTAGCGTGTTCGATGGCCGCCCGGGCCGGATTTTATCCTGAATAGATAACGTTCGTTCTCGGAACGGCTGATTTTCTCCTATCCCGTCCTCCTTCTCTCTTCGCTTGCGGGACGATAAAACCTCCGCTATTACCGTTACAGTTTGTTGTTATAGAAGAAACAAACCCCTTAAAAAAGTGTTCTTTTTACTCCCTCGTTGAAAAAAGCACACATAATTCTGTACCTATGTAGGTAAGTACGGTACCTATCTCAATTAATCATTCACGATCGGAGGGACCCTTCAAGTTGCAGAAAAGAAGAGAAGGGGAGGAAGAGAGAGAGAAGGAGAAGAGAGGAGAGCGAGAGAGCAATTGAGAGAGAGAGAGAGGAAGGAGAGAGACCAG
>NW_007435890.1:0-439 GCF_000475195.1 Diaphorina citri
ATCGAACTGTGGACCTGCTTCCTACGACCCCAGTCGATTTACCATTCAGGATTTAAAGGCGCTTAACAAACCAGATATGGTGCATTTTATTTAGCATCTAACCGCTAACCTCAGCGCGGTTCATTCAAGGTCACTACTTCCCCTCACATGGAAGTGTGTTTATGACGTGAGGGGCGTTAACCACTTTTAGGTTTACGTTTCCCCTCTTGGTTTACTTTAACCAAGCTCTCGACTGCGGTTAAGAGTCGCCATTTTTTTCTCGGTTTAGAGACGCCATTTTTTCTCGGTTTAGAGACGCCATTTTTCTGTTTAGATCAAAGTTTTTGTTTTGGTGTAAAGTTGTAAACTGTAAAAGTGTAAATTGGCTTTTTGGTGACTGTTGTTTCTCTGTTTTTTTTTGCGAGTTTCCATCTTCCCACTTCGTAAAGATGGATAATTA
>NW_007435891.1:0-439 GCF_000475195.1 Diaphorina citri
TACTCGTTATATTCTCACCTGTTACTCGTTATATTCTCACCTGTTACTCGTTATATTCTCACCTGTTACTCGTTATATGCTCACCTGTTACTCGTTATATGCTCACATGTTACTCGTTATATTAATCTTACGTATTCTTGAGAGTTCATTGCAACGGTCAATACATTAATTAGACTTACTTTATCATGGACACTCGTTGCTATCTTGAAAGCCCAGAAGAGGTTAGGTAGTAGAACAGCCGCGCGGTAGACTTCTGGGCTTTCAAGATAGCAGCGAGTGTCCATGATAAAGTAAGTCTAACTCGTTATATTCTCACCTGTTACTCGTTATATTCTCACCTGTCACTCGTTATATGCTCATATGTTACTCGTTATATTCTCACCTGTTACTCGTTATATGCTCACATGTTGCTCGTTATATTCTCACCTGTTACTCGTTA
>NW_007435892.1:0-439 GCF_000475195.1 Diaphorina citri
AAGCATTTTACATTTTGCATTTCAAATTGGTTTTCTAGAGGCATTTTACATTTTGCATTTCAAATTGGTTTTCAAAAGTATTTTGCACATCTCTGGTCATCACTGAGCTATGCAAATGAGCTATTGTCTAGCTAATGTGAAAATAATATTGATGTTGGCATCAAATGAATACTAGAAAATGACCACCTACCTATTAGGTTAGATGAGTTAGGTCATTTGTCATGGAAATATTTCCATGTGACTTGTCAGTTTCATGTTGCTTCTATGAGTCATCCTATAAACGAATACCTACTCATTGCTGATACCTAGATTGGGGTATTTCATTTTTTATGGACTGAGATCAACAACAGATAAATATACGAAGACTAACAACAGTCTGATTTAAGCACTGTAAAACCACATTTATTTACACTTGCACAAGCAGTCTGTTACACCCCAA
>NW_007435893.1:0-439 GCF_000475195.1 Diaphorina citri
AGACGATTCTTGTGGTTATCAAAGCATTACTCAGAAGAGAGAGAAAAAACTCCAACCTCACCAAGAATCGAACCCGGGACCTCCGGGTTTTGTGTTACATTCTTGTCTCAATTTTGTGTTACATTCTTGTCTCAATTTTGTGTTACATTCTTGTCTCAATTTTGTGTTACATTCTTGTCTCAATTTTGTGTTACATTCTTGTCTCAATTATGGACTACATACCAAATTTCAAGTCTCTAGCTCATACCGTTCCCGAGATATTGGTTCAACCAAGGGGGTTGATGTTCAGAAATTTTCAACCACCCGCTACATAAACACACTAAACCAGCGATTAAACCCGCTACATAAACACACTAAACCCGCTACATAAACACACTAAACCCGCTACATAAACACACTAAACCCGCTACATAAACACACCTAACCTGGGGCCCGCGGC
>NW_007435894.1:0-439 GCF_000475195.1 Diaphorina citri
GTTCCTAAATCAAAAAGT
The DNA here is from genome assembly GCF_000475195.1 of Diaphorina citri. Lineage (NCBI taxonomy): Eukaryota > Metazoa > Arthropoda > Insecta > Hemiptera > Psyllidae > Diaphorina > Diaphorina citri. The sequence continues at coordinate 19 of NW_007435894.1, forward strand.
TTTCCCTCGCACAGATCACAACCACGCAATCCTTAGTGGCACCTAGGTTACTATACTACCTAGCTTTAAGTATTAGCTATGATTTCTATACATTGGAATGTCTGAAAATGCCCCAAGGACTTCTTACAGGGTGTTGGACATTAACATAAAACATTCTAAGGCTGTAATTAGTTGTCTCTGTACCGCGAACACTCGATGTCATTTTTCATGCTGGCTTGGGTCCTCCTTCTTTTAATATATTTCCAATACACCTTGAAGCTAATAATGTTAAGTTTAGTTGCTCACGCCCTCTCTCCTGTAATATATTTTTTTATTACGCCAAAGATGTTCGCATTGAATTTCGACTTCACCGTTTTGACTTTGGTGTATATTTATAGTATTGATTTAGGAGGATACAAAAAATATTCTATCCGCATCCAAG
>NW_007435895.1:0-439 GCF_000475195.1 Diaphorina citri
AATCGTTTCTTATCCATACAGACACGGAAATATTCTTTTTTAATTTCCAGAAACACGTTTAAGTAATGCTGGTCTGGTTTATGTGTCCAAGCTCTATACATTTGACGAGTCCTTTTCTTGAGTTCTCTGCACTCTCCTGTATACCATGGCTTATTCAATTTACAGTTGGTAGGTACTGTAAATTCATGTACCATCCCCGTGTCACGGGCGACTTTTTCAAGCGTATGAATCACTTCACCATACACAAGTTCAGGTTCTGACGATGGAACAATACTATTCACGGCTTCTTTGAATGCCGAAGATTTTTCTGGGAGCCATTTGAAGCGCGTTATTTTTGACGACGAAGAGTACTGTTGTTGCTGTATACACAAAATATTCAAGGTAAGAGTAATAGGTTGATGATCAGACTTGACCACTGCGTCAGATACCGTAAGTTCCG
>NW_007435896.1:0-439 GCF_000475195.1 Diaphorina citri
TAACTCATTAACTGTCTTTCATAAAAGCGCAGTAGTGGTTTGATTAGTACCTATATTTGAGCAAATACGGACTTCGGGTTTACGGACTCCAAAGCAGGGTTCACACTTACCTATACAAATGTTGTACAATATTATCCTCCAACATTGCCCACATAAGTGTGGACCCTGCTTTAGACTAGAGAGAAGAACATTCAGCTTCCAATATCGAGAGAAACCTGTCACTTCTGTTTTGCAAAACTTTGTTGCGAAACTTGGATTGATTATTCTCCATCTTCTGTGACAAAGTGTCAATTTAAAAGTGACATTATAAATTTAGGATAGTGCTTTCCACCCCCACACTACTCCATATCTTATCTTCTAAACTTTTCCGTCTAAGCTCTTCAATCTTAAATTCATTCATTTATCATCCTTATGGACTTTCGTGAGCCCCTTCCAGGAA
>NW_007435897.1:0-439 GCF_000475195.1 Diaphorina citri
GAAGGATAAAAAGTTTTTCAATTGGTCTGAGGTCCCTATTTACTTAATAAGAAGTGATAGGGGAAGGCGGTTCAATATAGTGATGCTAAACAAACGGGACCTCTACTGAATTTTGCCCGAATGGGCTCAAGAGATGTTTTGCTATTTTTACTTTCTATTTTTTTCAAGAAAACTTAGTAAAATAAACAATACCTATGTACCTCCTGTTCTTCTAACGAAGCTACAAAATTAGTTACTAACTGCTCTTATTTGTCAATCTAGTTAGTTATTAAGTACACTATCATCTGTGGTACATGAGTGATTCAGTGCGTCAGTACCTCGCCTAGCTATGTGGTGGTCGCATAAAGGGACCTTTAGGGAGGAGCTTGATTTTTTAACCATTGGTAATTCTTTCTTCTAGCGTGCCCCATATTGCACATCCTTCCTCTTCTTTCAACAG